>NW_007726492.1:575061-594648 GCF_000696425.1 Galeopterus variegatus | reverse complement strand
TAGATATCTGCCAAGTCCAGTTGGTTTTAAGTGTTGTTTAGATCTTGTGTTTCTCTGCTAATTCTTTGCCTAGATGATCTTTTTAATGCTGATAGTGGGGTGTTCAGGACCCCTGCTATTATGTATTAGTGTCTATTTCCTTCTTTAGGTCTAATAGAGTTTGCTTTATAAATCTGGCTGCTCCGACATTGGGTGAGTATATATTTGTGATTGTTTTGTCTTCTCGATGGATGAATCCTTTTATCATTATGTAGTGGCCCTCATTATCTCTTTTTATGGTTTTTAGTTTAAAGTCTATTTTATCAGATATAAGAATAGCTATTCCAGTTCGTTTTTCTTTCCTGTATGCATGGTACATCTTTTTCCATCCTTTCCCTCTTTCTCTATGTGAGTCTTTATAGGTGAGGTGGGTCTCTCAAAGGCAACATATAGTTTGGTCCTCCTTTTTGATCCAGTCAGCCAGTCTATTTCTTTTGATTGGGGAATTTAATCCCTTTAGAGTTGTTTTTGAAAAGTATTAATGTAATCCTAGCACTTTATTGATTTTTGTTTGGATGTCGTAAGTGTCTTTTGTTCCTTTCTTTCTGATTTACTGTTTGTTTTCTGTATTTGTTGGTTCCTTGGGTTGTAGATAGACTTTTTGTTTGTTTGTTTTCTCTCCATGGATGCCATTTTTATTATACTAATTGGTTTTGATTTTTCTTGGGTTTTTATGGCAGTGGTAGTTGTTTTTCAGTTACCAAACCCAGTACTCCGTTGAGAATTTCTTGTAAGGGTGGTCGTGTGGTAGTGAACTTCCGCAGTTTTTGTTTGTCTGAGAAATATGCTATTTGCCCTTCATTTCAGAAGGATAGCCTTGAGGGGTAGAGTATTGTTGGCTGGCAATCTCTGTCTTTTAGTATTTTGAACATATCATCCCATTCTTTTTTGGCTTTTAGGGTTTGTGATGAAAAGTCTGATGTTAGTCTGATTGGGGCTCCCTTATAGGTGACTTGACACTTCACTCTTGCAGCTTTTAAGATTCTCTCTTTGTCTTTGAGTTTTGCCAATTTGACTATAACTCGTCTTATAGAAGACCTTTTTGGGTTGAATACATTTGGGGATCTATGAGTTTCCTAAATCTGAAGATCTGTGTCTTTTCCTATACCTGGGAAGTTTTCTGCCACTATTTTGTTGAATATGTTTTTGATGCAATCTCCTTTTTCCTCCCCTTCTGTAATTTCCATTACCTGGATATTTGAGCACTTACGGTTGTCTGATATCTCTCTTAGGTTTTCTTCAATGCTTTTAACTCTTTTTTTCTTTTTTGTTTTTCTGCCTGTGTTATTTCAAATAGCCAATCTTCAAGGTCAGAAGTTCTCTCTTCTACTTTTTCTAACCTGCTGGTTAAACTGTCCGTTGTGTTTTTTATTTGGTCGAATGAACTCTTCACGTCAGCAAGCTCACCTGCCTTTTTTTCAGGGCATTGATTTCCTTGTACATTTCTTCTTTCAGGTCCTGTATACTTTTTCTCATTTTCTTATGTTGTCTAGCTGAGTTTTTTCGTATCTCTTTTAATTTCCTTAGAGTTAATTATTCGAAATTCTTTGTCAGACAGTTCAAGGGCTTCTTGTTCTATAGGATCTAGAGCTTGAAAGTTATTACCCTTTGCTGGGTACTTTCTTGGTTTTTCATATTTCTGGTATCTTTCTTTTGATGTTTTGTCATTGTGGTAGGGATTTCACTGTCCACTTTTTGACACTATTGTCTGGCTAGGATGTTGCTGGTGTTGCCAATTTGGTATGAGTTCCTCAGTGTCTGCTCAGTTGGCCAGTAGTGCCTTGTGTGTGTGGTTGCCTTGGACTTGGGCCTCTTCAGGGAGCCACCTCTCTGGTCAGCGTGCACTTGGCTGGACTACTGGGTCACACAGTGGCACCATAGGGCGTGTGGTGTCTGTGGAGCTTCTGCCTCCCCTGCTGGATGTCTCCCTTCTCCACACGCACTGGGCAGGGCTGGGGATGGAGTTGGGTGATGGTGGTGAGGCCTACCTGCTGGGTCGCACGTTGGTACCACAGGGCGTGTGGTCTCTGTGGAGCTTCTGCCTCTCCTGGAGAGCAAAGCAAAGCAAATTCCATTCCACATGAAAGAGCATGGTTTCCCCAGAACCTGATATTTTTGAGTGCCACCATTCAGCCCAGTACAGAAAGATAAGTAAAAAGTTTTTTTTTTTCCTTTTTGTCTTTTTTACTGACCGGTAACGGGATCGCAACCCTCGGTGTCACACCCGTACCAGGGACCGGCAATGGGATCGCAACCCTTGGTGTTGCGCCCGCACCGCGCTCAGCCAGTGAGCGGGAACCGGTCTCCACATGGGATCTGAACCCTCGGCGGGAGCGCCACCACGCTCCCAAGCGGTGCACTCTCCAGTGCGCCACCGGGTCGGCCCAGTAACAAGTTTTAATCCCATTTTTTGTGTGTGTGGAAAAGTTGAACCATCTTTATAATCTTCCGTTTCCAAGTCATACTTGTCCCCTAAGAAGGTAGGCTTTGAAACTGTTTTGAAATGAATCTCCAAATAAGGAATAAATTAGCAGTCTGTTTTGCCATGTTTAGATGGAAACTTTTTTTTTTTTTGGCTGGAACTCTATTAAAATACCAATTTACATGTATTTCTCGAGTATAATATGTTCATTATTAGTCACATTATTCTAGTTGCCCTAGTGTATATGTTAATTAAATGATTTTTAATGTTATAAAAGCTTCTTTATTAATTGAACATCACAAGATAAAAATTTAAATGAAAGTTTGAAGTTAATTCATTATATCTATATGAAAGTTTATCTTCACTGTTTTGAGGGAAAATATGGGCTGCTGTTTGTTTGAGATAGTTCAAGAAATTAATATACAAATTACTTTGTGTTAATTTCCATCTTTTCTTCCATGGTTGTATTATTCTTTTGACACTGTTATTCTGTTTACCCAATGCTTAGAAAGGATGTTTATACTGATTTAAAATCTGAAACACCCAAGAATTAGATTTTCTTAATTAGAGGCTTTATAATAGCTTGAGTTTTAACTTTGACTTTATTAAGCTTTATTTGATTTAATGCCATTAAGTTAGAGTAATAATTATTGTAATTTCAAGTGTCGTTTACTAAATAAATATATGAACTCAGCCAGAAAATAGTTTATGAATGCACATTTAATTAAATTCCCTAAGGGAGCCTGTAATAATACTTTGTAATTTAACTAAAGAATTTTTTTGGAGGGGAAAGAACATAAAGCATCACACAAAAATATGTAAATTATTAAAACAATGTGTTGATATTATTTAAATTATTGAAATCACTCTTATTATTACTACTGTTACTTTGTTTTGTTTTGTTTTGTTTTTCTGGTCACTTTTTGAACTTCTTTGATCTCTTTATCTGGTTACTGTGTTCTCTCATGACCATTTATTTTTAGTTTTCTCTGCTTGCTGTTTTTTTCTCTACTCAGCTTTTAAGTGTTGGCCTTCCTGATGGACCATTCATGATCTCTCTTTTTAATGCAGTACTCTGATGTTAGGTAGTCTCCATTTCTGTGATTTTTATGGTATTAACCATATTTCCACAACTTCCAAGTTTATGTTTTCATCTCAGACATCACTTCTGAGATCCAGAATCCTCTGATGTCCATTTAACAACTCCACTTGGGTCTCTTAAGATGTCTCAGTTTATACAAATATTAAGTTGAACCCTTGATTGCATCTTTGACAAAACAAAACAAAAACCCTACCAGCACCACCACCACCACCAATCCTGTTCCACTCTCACTCCTTTATTAGATAGCATCATTCGGTGGCTAGGTTGGAATCCTAGGTGCCATCTTTGATTCTTACCTCTTATTTGTCCCACAT
Source organism: Galeopterus variegatus (assembly GCF_000696425.1). Classification (NCBI taxonomy): domain Eukaryota; kingdom Metazoa; phylum Chordata; class Mammalia; order Dermoptera; family Cynocephalidae; genus Galeopterus; species Galeopterus variegatus. The sequence continues at coordinate 590,771 of NW_007726492.1, read as the reverse complement.
AGCAAGTCCCTTGCTATTCCCTGTAAGTGCTAATTCCAAAATATATTTTACATTCTATTCACTTTCTCTTATTTCTATTCTTGCAGTCTTAATTCAGGCTACCATTATGTATCTCTGGGACAACTGTATTATTTATGAATACTTAATACTAGATATTATACAGAATAACAAACTGAGCATAGTTTTGTTTTTAGGGTTTCACATTAATTATAAGCAGAAATTTTCAACTCCCAGGATTCTAAAGTTACAAGAATAAAAGGTAAAACCCTAAATGTAAAAGAAACATATCCTATACTAAAAACAGTGACTTCATTTTCCTCCTCCGTAGAACTGTAGGTAGGATGCTTGGGTGTCCAGAGGAAGTAAGCCAGAATATTGAGAAAATTACATTTCAAGTCCAGATTTTGGTTTCTGATAATTCTATCATTTTATTAAGTTATTCAGAATCCTGTGGTGGGAGGAAGAAGAATCCAAATTAGTTTTAATATTATATAATCATAGCTAATGTTTTCTTTTGCCAATTATACCATTTTACATTAGTAAGAATGAGAAATAGTATCTCTCTCTCTCTCTCTCTCTCTCTTCATATGTATCAATACATATATATGAGGGGTCTTCAAAAAGTTCATGCAAAGATTCATATTATCTTTTAATTCCATTTTTCCACAAACTTTTTGAAGTATTCTCACATTACATATAAATACATGTATATATTAATCTTCTAAATAAGAAATTCACTATATTGCTCATAGTGAGCAATATAGTTAGTAGGTCTCATCTCTTAGAATGAGGAAACTGAGTATTATTGAAAGGAGGTTGTTCTTATGAGGGAAGACCAGATGCTAAATGAGGTACAGTGGACTAAGCTGGACTATAGATGTTCTCTCTGACAAAGGTACATATACTCTTATGTTTTTAACCAAATAAGTATAATGAGCTGCTGTAAGCAAAGTATATTTCTGTGATAAGGTAACTATTTGATAATTATTCAGGCAGTGGTTCTCAACTGGGGTGTGGAGAGGTTTGCACCTTAAGGGACATTTTTTGCCCATCATGGTTAGTGGGTGTCACTGGCGTCTAGTGGGTGGATGCCAGGGATGCTGCTAAATATCTTACAGTGCCCAGGATAGCCCCAGAAGTTATCTACCCAAAAGGTTCATAGTGCTGAGGCTTAGAAACTCTCTTTTAGGATATTTTTTTTTCAACCCACCATGTGATATATTAAGTATTTTTCAAAATTTTATTTAACAAATAAACCTTTAATAGAGGAGTAATGGTTATAATAATTCCATGATTTTATTTTTGTGAAAACATAAATGAATGGAAGTATATTTGTGTGTACTTGGAATAATTTAGGAGAGGAGGGAATCAAGGATGAATGCCAGATTTCTGGCTTGAGCAACTCACCAAGAGGATGTTGGTGACATGTCTGAGATGAGAGAAATAGAGGTGTGGAAAAAGATCTACAGTTTAGATTTTACAGTAGTAAAATTTGAGGTTCCTGAGATATATCGAGGGGAAGTCCTGATGATCAGAACATAGGTGTTTAAACATATCTTTAATTTGCAATTCGTCAGTATATAAATATAATTTGTCCTAGGATTTGATGAAATCACCCAGTAGAGTGTATATCTTCAGAACAAAAGAATACCTTATGGCATAGTCCTTGAGAATACCAACATTTATAATACATGTAAAGGAAAATCTAGCAAAAGAAACTAAGAAGTAATGGAGAGATAATAGGAAGAGATCTAGAAGTGTGGTCTTCCAAGCCAAGGAAAGAGAATGTTTCCAGATGGATGGAGTGGTTATTGATATGGAGATTGTTGGTAACCTTGGTGGATGCGAGATTGAATAGAAACCAAATTGCAGTGCTTTGAGAAGTCCGTGGTAAGTAAGAAATTTGGTTGTGTTGTGTATTTATGTAAGTTTGGCTGTGAAAGAGGAAGAAGTATACGGAAGTGGGTGTGGAATCTTGAGAGGTATGTTTGTCTGTTTTTAAAGATGAGAGAGAATTGCTCATTGGTATTTTAAAAAGATAAATAGCATATTTGGATTTTAGAGATATTGAAGCATATCAGGTACATTTTTTAATAAACATGTTTTCTATGAGTATATATCTAAGTGATGATTTTTGCCTTCAAGCTATCGCTGGATAATATTTTATAACCTTTTAAATAATTGCTTAGATTCTGAGTGATTCAGCAAGTATGAAAATAGTTCTATTAATTGCCATAGGTGTAGATATATGTTTGGCACTCAAACACTATTTTTATTTTTCAGATCTTTCCAGAAATCGCTTTACAGAAATTCCTTCTGATGTCTGGTTATTTGCACCTCTTGAGACATTAAATTTATATCATAATTGCATCAAAACCATTCCTGAAGCCATTAAAAGCTTGCAGATGTTAACATACCTTAACATTAGGTAAGGAAACACTTTTTAAAAATATGTTTTGGTTTTTGTTATGGTTGGTTCTAATCCTTTTTAGTAGCAAAGGGATGTTTTTGGTTTGGCTATGTTGCCTATATTTACCTCAATAGTATCTTATTTTGCATTTTTTATATGTTCCCATTATCTTGTAGGTTTTTCGTCTTGTTCTTGAGAGCAGTGCTTCTCAAAGTTCAATGCATAACAGTCACCTGGGGATCTTGTTAAAATGCAGATTCTGATTCCTTAGGTCTGCTGTGTGGCCTACATTTCTAACAGGTCCCTGGTAATGCACATGCATGCCTGCTGTCCCTTAGACCTCACTTTCAGTAGCAAGGCTTTAGACCATAAATATTTTCCTGAAATCATAGCACCACCATACAGATTTAGTTACATGCATCCTTAGTTACAGTGAAACATTATAAACAGTTCTTGAGTTGTTTCTGCTCTCTTTGTTGATACTTTAGAAATGGATAGATTGGTATGGGAGTGATGGAAAAGTTGGGAAGTGGATGACAGCTGATATTTATATTTAAAAAGTGGTCACCATGTGCCAGGCAATGTTCCAAATACTTTACTCATATTAGCTCATGTAATCTTCATAACAGCATTTGTAGATAGGTACTATTATTATCCCCATATTACAGATGAGGAAACTGAAGAGTACATTATTATCCCTGCATTACAGAGGAGGAAACTGGGTTAAGCTATTTGCCCAAATTCCTATATACACAGGTACTTCAAAAAGTTCCTGGAAAGATTTGTATTATCTTTTAATTCTATTTTTCCATGAACTTTTTGAAATACCCTCATATATACAGCAAGTGGTGGAGCCAAGATTCAAATCAAAGCAGTCTGGCTGTAGAGTTCTCATTCTTAGCTCTTACCCTATATTTATAAAAGAGTGAACACTCAATAAGTATAAGAAAAAGCTTGCCAAATGAGTAACATTGAATGGAAACTGGTATATTGTCACTTAAATTTAGAATTCTTTTCTTTCCTTTTTTTTTTTTTTTAAGTTGAAAGGAATAATTTCTTTCCCCTCATTAACCATGTTACTTGTCTAAATTTTCATACAAGGAAGTAGTAAATACAACCAGTATACATAAAGAATGACACTCCCTTCTCACCATGATATATTAATTCTTTTTTCTTTGGATACAGTTTTTTTTTTTTTTCCTTTTTCTCTTTTTTACTGACCGGTAACGGGATCGCAACCCTCGGTGTCGCGCCTGTACCGGGGAGGGGACCGGCAACGGGATCGCAACCCTCGGTGCCGCGCCCGCACCGTGCTCAGCCAGTGAGCGGGAACCGGTCTCCACATGGGATCTGAACCCTCGGCGGGAGCGCCGCCGCGCTCCCAAGCGGCGCACTCTCCAGTGCACCACTGGGCCGGCCCGGGATACAGTTTTTTTATATGTCTTCTCAGGTGGTGTTACCTGGCCATACATATTTTTTTTAACTGAAACCACTTTACACCTTAAAATGTGTGAGATAAGTTTCCTTCCACAGATATTAGTCATTTGGGTTGCTCTTTTCTCTAAGAGCTCCTTGGCCTTGCTGGGGAGAGGTTTGAAAAAAAGTGAGGTATTTTTAAGTTTTGTCTTTGTTTTTGCTTCATTTTGTTTTTTTATGGAAAAAAGTGATTTGCCAAAAATTGAATTACATTTCTCTATTAACCTGTGTGGTACATCTTAGAATAGTTTTACTAAAGCTTTCTCTGATTCTCTCCTGTTTTGATTTTTAAAATTCAATTCCTGATTTTTGTTTAAAGTCACAAAAATTTTTGAATGAACTATATTGAAATAACATTTGTTCTAGTGGCTGACTTCCTTTGGCTCTCTCTAAAATATGTAGTAAAAAGTAATGATTAGTGACTTACAAGCTATGTACAAAGAAATCAAATTCTGGAGAAAGATGACTGTGCTAACTCAATGAACATTACTTCTTAGGGGAAGAAAATAAACTGATTTTTAATCTTTTCTTTGGCCTTACAGAGTATTATAATGAATTTGCCATTATTTTTCCCATTTATTATTTTTATTTTGTTAAAAATATCTTGATAAACTTGTAACTTGATTTTTCAACTTTTTCTCTCTTACTGTATACTTTCCCTCTTTTTTAGTAGAATCCTGAAGAAAGATCCTTGTGTACTCCAGTGTGAAGGGGCCCAGACAGACCATTTCCCCAGGGAGCCTGCTTGGCCCTGAAAGTATGAAGGATTGTGACAGGCCACTAGCTTATTTGACATTCTGGCAGCCTGGCCAGTATTGCTAGTTGAGGGGCATTGTCTTTTTTTTTTTTTAAAGTCTGTTTGTGGCACGTGGTTAAAGCCAGTCAGTCTAGTATTTCTGGATGTCCTCTGCAGGGATAAGATGGGGTGAAGGGTCTTGAAGCCCCTGCTTGAGTAACCCTGGGTTTTTGTTGCTGTGCATGTTCCACAAAATGCTATGCACAGATATATAAGTGCCACTTTGAAAAATAGAAAAAATAATAGCTTATTGCTTGTCAGTGCTTGTTAGTATATAAATGGATTGTAACACGTAATATATTTTGGTAGTGGGATCATTTGGGTCAGTCAGTCTGCATTGGCGTATAAATTTGACAGTAATAGCTTAAAGGCAAGGGTCCCAGAGCCTGTTTGCCTGAGTTTGAATACTGGCTCTCCCACTTACCAGCTTTGTGACTTTGAGCAGTCTACTTAATCTCTTTTGGACTGTTTCTTCATCTGTAAAATGGTGATCATGATAGTATCTATCATTCTGAAGTAGGTTGTTTATAGAGTTACTTCATGTGAGGTGGTCTGAACATGGCCCGGCACATAGTAATCACTCAATAAATGTTAATTGTTATATTTAAATGTATCCACAGAGATAGGAATGTTGTATTAACTTTGAGCTGAGATATAGGTGCATAGGCTGTTCTATTGTAAACCATAACCAAAGGGAATAGGTTAGGGTTACCACGTATTTATGAAGATGTAATCCTATTTATTCTTTCATAAATTTGAACATAGTGCATGCATATTTATTCTTGGAGCCTTTCCTTAGTTGGAGGCATGGAGGTATTGAATATGCCACAATTATACCACAGAGCAAGATTCTGGCATTCTCTAGCTTAGAAGAATCATTCTGAATTTTTAAGAACTGGAGATGTGCAGGACCGTACCATAGTTAACAGCACAGGCTTTGCAGTCAGACTTGCTTTTGAATCTCTGCTCTACCTGGGCAAATCACTTAACCAGTTTTAACTTTCATTTTCTTATTTGTATAATGGAGATAGCACTACCTATCTTGTGGAGTTAATATGAAAATTAAATAAGACAAAGCATGTAAGGAATTTAGCACTGTGCCTAATACAAAAAGTAAGCACTCACTAAATGATTGTTAAGTTATTACTTAGTGAAACTTATTTACTTTCAAAGTGGCTCATTCTTTTTCAACATAACGTGTCAGGTTTCAGACATATTTCTCATAATGAGACCTTCTTATTCTTTTCAGTCGAAATCTTTTATCAACATTGCCAAAATACCTATTTGATCTCCCCCTTAAAGTTTTGGTCGTCAGTAATAATAAACTGGTATCCATTCCAGAAGAAATTGGGAAGTTAAAAGATTTAATGGAATTGGTGAGTAAAATAGTTGTATTAATTATATATAATATGCATAATATATACTTCTGTATTTTGGAAGATTACTCACTGTATGGAATTTCACTGTAATTTTTAATAGAGGAATAACTTGATATATGTCTAAATTTGCTTTAGTAAAATTTTGAGATACCATTATTTATGTCTGATTTTATCTCCCAGCCAAAAAAATAACCTGGTTGTTCCTTAGTCCTAGTGAGGTCAGAAGGCTTGCTTACAAGCTTTAAGAAATACTTTTCAAATGAATAAGCATTTGTTTATCCATTTTGTGGGCAGTAAAGTTGTTAGGGAAAAGATAAGGGTTTTTTTTTCTTTTTTAAAGGTTTTATAGGGCTACCATAGAGCCTTAAGAGAAAGGGGATAAAAGAAGAGAGTACAATGCCAGCAAAACAATGGACTTAACAAAATAACTTCTTCTGCCATATGATCATGGGACTTTATAAAACTTTGGGACCAAGGTTAACGGAAAGAGTCCGTTATCATGCAATTGATGATAGAAATAGAGAATAATTTAAAGTAGTTGCCTCTAACTTAACATTTTAGGCAATAAAGGACATTGAACTTTCAGAGAAATATAATTCAGTCCTCAAAGTATTGAGCTATTTTCATCTCTTTTGATTACCTCCACGTCATACAATATACCATGCTGCTTATTTTTATTTTCTGTTTTATCTTGAGTAATGCTTTCCCAATAAATAGGTATTTTTAAAGTATTCTTAAGTATGACTTTATTATTTTTGGAGGACCACAAGTTTTCTTGAGGAATTTACCTACCATTTTATATTGGGAAATTAATGTTAAAATAGAATGTAGTGTACAGAAATTTCAGGAACACCTTTTATTCATTAAGGAATACCTGCATGGTCAGTTATAACCCAAGGAAACTTCCTTGAATTGCACCTTGTTTTTGAACCATAGAATTTTCAGGTTATAAGAGATCTTAGCAGTGTTGGGTATAACCACTTCCTAATGCGTGAATCCCTGACACAGCTATTTGTGTATTTTCAATGGTGTATGACTCTGCTTGTGTGTGTGTCTGAGGCAGCCCTAATTTTCTTCTGAAAAACTCTTTTTGTCAGTAATCTTTTCTATTTTGAACAAAATGGATAAAAGTGATATCTCCCTATCACTTTTCAAAAATGAACAGAGATTCTAGATGTGATCTCAACAAATTCATAATAAAAGGGAATTATTATTTTCTTTGAATTGGACACTGTTAATGTTTTTAAAGATTCTTCTTTTTTTAATTCAGTTTTTGATGCTGTTTTAAGTCACTTTACATGAGATAGTTTTTAGATAAATGTCAAAAATATTTAGGATTTTTAGATTTATTCTAGTATTTTTATTTAAACAGGATATTTAAAAATATTACGTGCTATTATTTTATAAGACAATATAAAATTATTATGCTTTAGACTCTTGAAAACAGTAACAGTAGATGGGTAGATAGCATTGATGGCTAACTGACAATTGTAAATCACATAATGAATTTGTGGGTATTCCCTGTCATTGGAATATTTTCCCACGATAGTCTTCCATGAGAATGTGGTAACCAACTATATTGAAATTCTGTCATTAGAAACCTAGTAAATACTCTCTGACCTCCAATCCCCAGCAGAGTATTTTATAGAGTACCCATCGGAGTGGGTCAGTTTCCTATGCCTGGGTTTATTTCTTCTGGGAAATGGCAGCTATCTACCAAATTTCTATGAATTTGCTTTATAGAAATCTTCAGTATCAGGTACCTTTGGAAAGAAGCAATAGTATTTACTTTAAAGGGCATTTCCCCAACCTTTTATTATCTATCATTTGAATAATAATCTGTTCTGAACACAGCAGCTAAGGTGACACTGTCAAAATATGTCAGATCGTGTCATTTCTCTATTCAAAAGTTTTTGGTTCCTGCCCACATCTCTCAGAGTAAAAGTGAAAGTATCCCTCCCTCCATCCTACTTTCCCTTTTGCCTACTTCCCTCTAGTTGCACCAGATACCTTGCTGTTCTTTGTACATGTGAGGTGTGCTCTGCCTAAGGGCCTTTCCATTACTGTTCGTTCTGTCTGGAATATTCCTTTCTTATATATTGGCATGGTTCACTCTCTCATCTCTGACAATGCTGCTCAAGTATCATCTTCTCCATGAAATGACCTAAATTGCTAGTATTCCCTACCCCCCATTATTACTAGCACAGCCATTGTCCTTTACCCTGCTGTTTTTTTTTTTTTTAATAGCACTTATCACCTTCTAGCATGTTATACAACCTCCTCCCTTCAATTTTTGTTTGTTTTGTTTCTTAATGTGTCCCTTGCCCCTGGCACCTAGCAAATAGTATTCAATAAATATTTGTTGTTGAATGCAGATGCCTTTAATAATGCTTGAAAGCAGTATCTAGAATACATTTTCCTAATTATCTATAGATTTATTGTATTCTTCCCTGCATGGCTTTAATATTTTTTTGAATTTACCCACTTTCCTTTTTTTTACTTTTGATAAAAATGAATGTATGCATCTCTCCCCTCCCTCCAGGCTAATATCATTTTCAGTGAAAGCTGGAAATTAGGGGCAATTACAGTAGAGTATGAATGTCATTTGCAGTGTGTCTGTAGTGACTACTGTCTGAGATCATGTTACAGATTTCTCTTCTCTTTTTATTGATGTAGCTATAAGAAAGAGGCAAGGGAGAGGAAAACATAGTTAATGTAAACTTTTTTATTCCCTTATTATGGAAACTTGGTATTTGTTTACCTTTAAATGTGGACTTGCATTTTTAACTTAACCCTGAGAGATTTCCAATTCAGATTTCTTAGAATGCCTTTGAGTTGTGACGTGAGCCACAAATAATTGAGCTTATAACTCCTCATATTTCTATCCATTTGGAGCAAGAGCTTTAATTAAATGTATCCTGACCATAATCTTTGGTTCTCATATCTGTAAATCCTTGCCTTTCTTAGCTTCTGTCCAAACAAGTATCTCAAAACAACTACTGTGGTTGACAGATTATCACTGTGATTGATAGTTGTTAGTCTTTTATTTTACCTCTGCATGAAGAGCACCTGGCTCATCCTTACTTCTGGTTTTAGGTGGTGATACTTAATCTTTAGTTGAGATTCTTAAGACGTTGTCTTATGCAGTAACTAAGTAATAATCTCAAATTTTTACACAGAAAAATTTCTGTCAACTGTGCTAGGTTGACTTCATGATGTAATAAAAATAGAAATCTGTCAGATAATTCATCTTTAGAGAAATGACATTAGAGGTAACTTTTGCTAGCTATTTACCGTATGCTTTAATTTAAAAATTGGAATATATCTGTTTTTCTCAGTTAGTTTATTATAATTTTATTTTCTTGTTTTCCTTAGGATATTAGCTGTAATGAGATTCAGGTCCTTCCTCAACAAATGGGAAAGTTACATTCACTTAGAGAGCTAAACATAAGAAGAAATAATCTTCATGTTTTGCCAGATGGTAAGATATTCACTATTTTTACTCAAATAAGAGAGTAACTATATAAAATTTAATTTAATTTTTTGTTGTTGTTGTTTCTAAACAGAATTAGGAGATCTTCCCTTAGTCAAGCTGGATTTTTCTTGTAATAAAGTGGCTGAAATTCCAGTTTGTTACAGGAAGCTGCATCATTTACAAGTAATAATTTTGGATAACAATCCATTGCAAGTACCGCCAGCACAGGTTTGTAATAAAAATATGATACTCGTTTCTTCTCATTTTTGTTCATAATTTTATCTTTTTTCATTCAGTGAGTATTTGTTATGTGCTTCCTATGTGCTTGATAACGTTCAAAGGAAAATGTCAGTGTAACAATCAGATAAAATCCCTGTCCCGGAAACTTATCTTATAGAGGAATCACAGTCTAATTTGGAAATAATATATAACAACTGTCAAATTATTCATGTCCCACAGAAGCTAAATATTCCATGTTGCTGGACTATCACTTTTGGGTCTCTGCTTAGGTCACCTTCTCCAGGGCCTCAGTTCTTGGCATTGTGTTCATTCCTTCCAAAACTTAAGGCAGATACTCAATGTTTTACTTAGCTCCTCAGCTTATGAATTTTATCTGTTTGTTACTGGTAAATCAAAAAGTACCAAAATTAGGATTCAATGTGTTGTTTAGATGCTGATATGTAAAGGAATTTTTCTGAGAAGTGACTTTCTCATTTTGGTGGAAATTTTGATTTAGGCTCTAGAATAGCATTTAGAAAATCCAGATGTTAACTTTCTGCTTGTGAACTGATGATTCTGGTTGTCAGTGTTATTTTTAAAAGACAGACTCTGAAGTCTCTCTACCCGTTTGCTACTCAGGTATGTATCTACTTGGGATTTGTTGTGGGATTGATTGGAATGCATTCTTGGCACTGAGAGATGGAATTATAACAGAAAGAACAAGATACAAGTGGAAAATATTAATTCTGACTTTTAATTTAATGAGGATTAAATCCACACGGAAGCCACTAAAATGATAATTAAAGAATATGCTAAAATATAAACCCATAAGGACAAAGAGATGAAAGAGAACAGGACAGTGGCAAAAAGATGTCAGCAGAATTTTGGAAAAATGTTTGAAAATGGAAAATACATGGAATAGTGGTAACTTGTGCCTCTACTAACACTGCACATGGCAGTAAAATCGAAGGTCACACTCTACCTCCAACTTATGTACCCTGGCACAGGGTTTGCATACATCTAGAAGTAAAGTTGCCTTTTTCTTCTAACAAAGGTACACTTAATCCAAAAGGAGTACCTTTTCTAATTCAGATAAAATCTGGCCATGGTCCTGGTAGTAGCTGCCTTAGCAGAATGAGGAAAGGTGAGCCTTGTGTTTGTTGTGGGAGAAGGCAAAAAAATAAATAAATAAATAAAAGCAAGTCGATTTACAGTGTGAGATCTGGGAATGGCTCAGGTATTGGAGAAAACATGAGAAGGACTGAAAATATGACTTTTCATAGAAATGTCTAAGGCAGTGTTGTCCAGTAGAACTTTCTGAATGATGGAAATGTTCTGTAATCTACGCTGTCAAATACTGTAGCCACTTGTAACATGTGACTGTTGAATGCTTGGAATATGGCTAGTGTCATTAAAGAACCAAATTTTAAAATTTCTGATTTATGTAGATTTAAATTTAAATAGCTGCATGTAACTGGTGGCTACCATATTGGACACCACACCCTCAGATCTTGTCCTTAGCCCCACAGCCACATGACTACCCCTCACTTGCCTCAGCTGAAACCTTGAGTTTACTCTAAGGGGTAGGTAGATCTTTAGATTCTCTCCTTCAGCTCAGTGGCCAAATGACTCACTCCTTGCCTCAGCAGAAGCTTAGAGTTTACTCTTTAGAGAAGCACTGTCCATTAGTACTTTCTGTGGTGATGGAAATGTTCTATTTCTGCACTGTGTGATACTGTAGCCACAGTGGCTGTTGATTACTTGAAAGTGTATAGTGTGGCAGAAGAATTGAATTTTTAGTTTTATTTAGATTTAATTAATTTAAATTTAAATAGCCACATTTGGCTAGTGGCTACCTTATTGGACATTACAGCTAGACAAAAATTGAACCAGAGGCAGGGGCTCCAGGTACAGCTATGGGTAGGAGTGAGACCCCATACAGAAAACAGTGAATGCTTGCATATTGAATGTTGGGATCCTCTAGTAGATTTCTCCTGCTTGGCCCCCAGAATGCTTTCAGCCTGTCTTATGTATCTAAGGCAGGATTGGTATATTTCTTCTTTGGTAAACTGAATGAGCCAGGAGAAATGACTTATCTATATACTGATCTTTTGGGGTCACCTGAGGAAATGGCCACTCCCTGTCTGATCACCAGATGGGAGCTCGCCATCAGTAAACTTCCCTCATGTACACAGAGCTTCCAGTTGGCTTTTTATTGTCTTACTCTTGAAAATGAACAGACAGCTGAGGATCACTAGACATTGCAGGAATAATCTCTAACATGAAAGAGACCAAAACACTGAGAGGTTTTCATTGAAACAAAAGGGGATACACTATTTTTTTTTAACGTGGATATCCAGAAATATTTGTAATCCATATATCTGATATGGAATTAATGTCTAAAATATATAAGGAACTCATACAACTCAATGGTATAAAATATAATAACCCAATTAAAAAAAGGACAAAGGACCTGGATAGACAATTTTTCAAAGAAGACATACAAATAGCCAACAGCTATATGAAAAGATGCTCAGCATCACTAATCATCAGTGAAATGCAAATCAAAACCACAATTAAATATCACCTCACACCTAGTAGGATAGCTATTATTAAAAAAATCAAAAATAAAAAGTATTGGTGAGGATGTGGAGAAAAGGGAACTCTTATACAGTATTGGTGGGAATGTAAAATGGTATAGCCACTATGGAGTGTTCTCAAAAAATTAAAAATAGAAATATCATATGATCTTTCATTCCCACTTCTGGGTATATATCTGCAAAAGACAGAAAAAACCAAGGTGTTTTTATTATTCTAACTCTCAAAACAGAATACTTCAACTCTGGTCACTAAAATGTGTGGGGATTTCACCCCACAACGAAGTGATTCTCCAGCAGACACTGACTGGGTGTCCTATAACTCAGTTCAATTCTGACATTGTCTACCCAATTCCACAGGTTAAGGTCTCAGTCCCATAAAAATGCCCACCTATATTTCTCACCAACCAGCTATAAATTCAGATTTACATGATCCTGAATTAATAATTAATTAATCTGACTTTTAGCTCACAGAACTCAGGGAAACACCTTACATACTATTGCTGATTTTTTACCAAGGATATTTCAAAGAATACAAATGAATAGCCAGATAGAAGAGATACATAGGGCAAGGTATGTGAGAAGGGGTGTGGAGCTTCCATGCCTTCCCAGGCACCTCCACGTGTTCAGCAATCTCGAAACTAAATCCTCTCCTTTTGGGTTTTTATGGAGGCTTCATGGGCCATTGGCAGTCAGCTCAACCTTCAGCCCCTTTCCCTGCCCCAGAGGTAGAGGAGGTGAGAAGGGTGGGGCTGAAAGTTCTGTCTACTTACATGGTTTGTTTGCCTGGCTAACAGCCTCCCATCCTGAGGCTATCCTGGAGCCATTAGCCACCAGTCATCATAAGACCCCAAAAGCACAGGCAACAAAAAGAAAAAATAAGCAAATGGGATTATATAAAACTAAAAAGCCTCTGCACAGCCAAAGAAACAGCAGAGTGAAAAGACAACTTACAGAATGGGAGAAAATAATTGAAAATTATGCATCCAACAAGGGATTAATATCCAGAATATACAAGGAACTCAAACAACCTAACAGTGAAAAAACAAATAACCTGATTAAAAAATGGGCAGAAGAGCTGAATAGGAATTTCTCAAAGGAAGATATGCAAATGGCCAACAGATACATGAAAACATGCCCAACATCACTAAGCATCAGGGAAATGCAAATTAAAACCACACTGAGATATCATCTCACCCCAGTTAGACTGGCTATTATCAAAAAGACAGAATAACAAATGCTGGCGAGGATGCAGAGAAAGGGGAATCTTTCTACATTGTTGGTGGGACTGTAAATTAGTGCAGTCATTATGGAAAACAGTCTGAAGTTTCCTCAAACAACTACAGACAGAACTGCCACATGATCCAGCAATCTCACTGCTGGTTACATCCCCAAAGGAATGGAAATCATCATGTTGAAGGGATGCCTGCACTCCCATGTTTATCGCAGCTATATTTACGGTAGCCAAGAGTTGGAACCAACCTAAATAAATGTCCATCGGCGGATGACCTGGATAAGGGAAATGTGATATGTATACCCAATGAAATGCTACTCTGCTATAAAAAAAAATGAAATTCTTCCACTTGCAACAACATGGATGAACTTAGAAAAAATTATGTTAAGTGAAATAAGCCAGGCAGAGAAAGAGAAATACTGCATGTTCTCACTCATAAGTAGGAGCTAGAAAAAGTAAACAAATAAAGAAAAGATACAACAGTCACAACAATACATTGAACTTTCAAAAGGAGAGAGCAGAACTGAGGCCACCAGAGGTGGGAAAGCGTGAGGGGTTGGAGGGTTGGCAAAAACTTTGTAAAGGGCCACACAAAATGATTACATTCTGTAATGCTGAATACACTAATTATCTTGATTTGAGCATCACATTGCACACAGGTATTGATATTCAATGCAATACCCCACAATATATGTACGATCAATTATGTTTCAATAATAATAAAATACAAAAGACACGTCACTTGAGATTCCATAAGAGTTTTGAAAGCTCTGTGCCAGGAAATGGGACAAAATATAAATTACAGTAGCCTAAGTAAATGAAATCACTATCTCAAAGAGAGATCTGCACTCCCATGTTTATTTCAGCATTTTCACAACAGCCAAGATATGGAAGAAAGCTGAGTGTCAAAAGATGAATGGATAAAGAAAATGTGGGGTGTGTGTGTTGTGTATAATGCTGTATTATTCAGCCTTAAGAAGGAAATTCTTCCATTAGCAACAATGTGGATGAACCTGGAGGACATTGTGCTCAGTGAAATAAGCTAGGCACAGAAAGACAAATACTGCATGATCTCACTTCTTTGTGAAATCTAAAAAATAAATAAATAAATAAAAGTTGAGAAGTTGAACTCATAGTGGGAGAAAGCAGAATGGTGGTTACCAGGGGTTGGGGGGAAAAGGGGTGATGTTGGTCAAATGGTACCATCTATTGACCTAAAAAGAAATGGACCAAATACATATAGCAAAGATTTATTGAGGTAATATTATGATTGCAGCCACAGAAACACATAAATCAGGTAGCCCTGAAAATGTGTTCCACAGAGGACCAGCAGAGCTTAACATTTTATAATCACAAGAAGGGGGAAGGGTCAAAGGAGAGAGAGAGATCGAATCTGCCTAATTACTTCATCAGGCTTTCTATTGGTTGTATATGACGTATAGATTTGGAATTGTTACTAGGTTACATCCTACATGCAGGGATCTAGAGCAAGGGTAATAAGTATTACAGGTGATTTTATGGCTTTTGGCACCATTATGTCTGCTTCTATGTAAAATGGCCTTATGATGACATTTTTTCAGGACAGGTAGATATGGTTACTGACTTGTCCCAGATCTCCGAAGGCACTGTAATTTGGCTGATTTGGTCAGAGCAGATTCTTTTGGTTATCACATCTGTCAGTTATAAGATGAGCAAGTACTGGAGAGCTAATGTACAGCACGGTGATTATAGTTGATTATACTGTATTATATACTTGAAATTTGCCAAGAGAGTAGATCTCAAGTGTTACCACACACACACACAAAGGTAACTGTGCAGTGATGGGTATGTTAATTAGCTTGATTGTAGTGATCATTTCACAATGTATACACATATCCAAACATGAAATTATGTGCCCTAAATATGTACAATTTTTTTTTTCCTTTTTGTCTTTTTTCGTGTCCGGCAACGGATTGCAACCCTCAGTGTCGCGCCCGTACCGGACCGGGACCGGCAACGGGATCGCAACCCTTGGCGCTGTGCCCGCACCTCACTCAGCCAGTGAGCGGGAACTGATCTGTATGTGGGATCCGAACCCTCGCTGGAATGGGCCTGGCGCTTCTAATTTGCACTAAGAGGCATGCT
>NW_007726492.1:572387-574689 GCF_000696425.1 Galeopterus variegatus | reverse complement strand
CGCGCTCCCAGGTGGCGCACTGTAGCAGTGCGCCACCGGGCCTGCCCCAAATATGTATAATTTTTATTCGTCAATCATACTTCAACAAAGTGGTGAGGGGGGAGGTAAAGGGGGAAGAATGGAGTACATTCATAGGAGTAGTGATCTGCATGACTTCTCAGCAGCAGCCCTGGAAGCTAGGAGATGTTAGAATGACGCCTTCAAAGACTGAGGAAATATTTCCAACTTTCTCCACTCAAACCACCAGTTACATGTGAGACAGGAAAAAGTTTCAAGCATATAAGATCTCAGAAATTTTAACTCCCATGCACCCTTTTATAGGAAGCTAGCAGGGAGTGTGCTATACCAAAATGAGGGAGTAAACTAAAAAAGAGGAATTCTTCATGGCCAAGATTGACAGGTTTGCATATGCCTAGAGAACAGCCAGTCTATTTGGAGTAGTGGAATTGTCTCCAAAAAAAATGAAAAAAAGAAAAGAAAATGCGATAGATGACTTGATGTATTTCTCCATGTAGAGCTACGGCTAATGTCGGCATCCTGCTGATGTCACCAATTGTTGGGCTCTTAATCCTGTTCGTGATGCCAATTGTAAAGCTGTTCGACCATGCCAGTTGTCGGGCTCTTCTACCTGCTGGTAATCCTGCCCTGACTGGGCCAATTGTCGAGCTAGGGCTGGGTCTGGAGCTCAAAGACACCTCAAGCTCATTCCAGACTGGGTCACAAACCCTTCATATGCCGTGCTGGGTCACCAGATTCCTGACATGCCAGGCCGGGTCACCAGACCCTTTACACACAGGTCTGTGAGCTAGGTAAACAGCAAACAGGTCCTTGGAAGCCACAGATTGGAAAGGCATGGCCGCTCGTGCCATGGTGGCTGCTTGTGCAGTGGCGGCTGCCCAAGGCAGTAAACTCCAGCCAAGGTGGTGGCGCAGTGCAGGTGCACTAACTCCACCCACAAACAACCTGCCCACAAAGAATGCTGCACCACCACCAACCTGCCCCCAGGAGAGGGGCGCCTGATTAAATTATTCTATTATCCCAACACTTACATGGAGGGATGTCTTACAGTTCTTTCAGAGAGTCAAGAAGGAATTAACAATAGGCATATAGAAAATTATGCAAAAGAAAAAATGGGGCCATTAATCACTTTAGGAAAAACAAAAAATTGTGGGAGAAAGGAACTGTATTCCTACTACTATATAGGGTTCACCTGTGAATATTTTCTTGGCCATAATAATGTAAATACTGGATTTTGATTTAATAAAATTTTCACATAGTTATAGTAATAGCAAAGAGTTATATAGCATTTATATCTCCCCAGGCACCAATAAAAATGCTTTACATATATTAACACATATAGTTCTTATATCAAGCCTATAAAACAGGGGCTGTCATTATCCTCATTTTACATATAAAGAAACAGAGGCATAGAAGTTAAATGACTTGTTGAGGGTCACATGGCTTAGCATATGGTAGAGGCAGGATTCAAACCATGGTAGTGTGACTCTAGAATTCATGCTCTTTAACCACTGTGCTATGCTTCTGAAGAGAGGGGACCTGTGTTTATGTGAGTTGATGAGGGGGTGGAGAGAGGGGGATGGTAGTAATGGTGTTGGTGAAATGAGATGGTGGTGGTAGTGGTAATGTAATAAATCTTAAATCCTCATCCTCCTTAGTGAGAATCCAATACATAAAATCTATAAATGAGAAATTAAAAAAAAATAGCACTAGAGGCATGTTATTTATAAATACGAGGGTAAATAGCAGAAAACCACCTAAAAGGGTTTAAGGTGGGGACTGGATCTCAGAGCTTGAAAGGAGTAGAATGAGGGATTATTTTTTTACCAACTTTGTAATTCAGCTTGATTTTTAAAACTGTGTATGTGAATTATTGTGATAAAAATAAAAATAAAAATTTACAAAAGAAAATAATTCACCAGCATTTAATTTCGTAATGAAAGACAAATTTTTATTTAGTTTAGACAGGTAATAGGATACTATTTAGCAAATTTTAATTGGCAATTAATGTATTAGTATTTTTTAAAATTTAATTTTATTTTATGAATATACAATGTGGTTGATTATTGTGGCCTATTAACGAAACCTCCCTCCCCCTCCCTCTCCCCCCTCCCTCCCAGCAACCTCATATCTGTTCTCTTGTAACAACTTCAAGGAATTATGATTGTTGTCTTCTTCCCTCCCCCCCACATTTTATTTGTGTATTTATCTATTTATTCTTACCTCCCAGAAATAAGTGAGAACATGTGATATTTCTCTTTCTGTGCCTGACTCGTTTCACTTA
>NW_007726492.1:570057-570961 GCF_000696425.1 Galeopterus variegatus | reverse complement strand
CTTCAGGGTGTATACTTAATTCTTTAATCCATTTTGAGTTGATTTTAGTATATAGTGAGAGGTATGGGTCTAGTTTCATTCTCCTGCATATGGATATCCAGTTATCCCAGCACCATTTGCTGAAGAGGCAGTCTCTTTCCCGGTGAATAGGCTTGGTGACTTTGTCAAAGATCAGCTGGCTGTAGGTGTGTGAGTTGATTTCTGGATTCTCTGTTCTATTTCATTGATCAGTGTGTATGTTTTTAAGCCAGTACCATGCTGTTTTGGTTATTATAGCTTTGTAGTATAGTTTAAATTCAGGTAGTGTTATGCCTCCTGCTTTATTTATTTATTTATTTTTTGCTCAGCATTGCTTTGGCTATGCATGGTCTTTTGTTATTCCATATAAACGTCTGGATAGTTTTTTCCATTTCTGATAAAAATGTCATTGGAATTTTGATGGGGTTTGCTTTGAATTTGTATCTCATTTTGGGTAATATGGACATTTTCACAATATTGATCCTTCCAATCCAAGAGTGTGGGATATCTTCCATCTTCTAGTGTCCTCTCTATTTTCTCTCAACCAGTGGTTTGTAGTTCTCTTCGTAGAGATTTATCACATCCTTGGTCAGGTTTATTACTAAGTATTTTATTTTTTTGGTGGCTATTGTTAATGGGCTAGCTTTCTTGATTCCTCTTTCTTCATGTTCACTATTGGAGAATAGAAATGCTACTGATTTTTGTGTGTTGATTTTTTATCCTGCTACTTTGCTGAAATCATTTATGGACTCCAAGAGTTTTTTTGTAGAGGCTTTAGGCTGTTCGATATATAGGATCATGTCATCTGCATATAGGGACAGTTTGACTTCATCTTTTCCAATCTGGATGCCCTTAATTTCCTTCTCTTCTCTGATTGCTCTGGCTA
>NW_007726492.1:567240-568663 GCF_000696425.1 Galeopterus variegatus | reverse complement strand
GAATGAATATTCTGAGGTTGTTGGATGGAATGTTCTGTAGATATCTGCCAAGTCCAATTGCTCTAGAATGTTGTTTAGATCTTGTGTTTCTCTGTTGATTCTTTGCCTAGATGATCTGTCCAATATTGAGAGTGGGGTGTTCAGTTCCCCTGCTGTTATGGTATTAGTGTCTATCTCCTTCTTTAGGTCTAATAGAGTTTGCTTTATAAATCTGGCTGCTCCAACATTGGGTGAGTATATATTTGTGATTGTTTTGTCTTCTCGATGGATGAATCCTTTTATCATTTTGTAGAGGCCCTCATTATCTCTTTTTATGGTTTTTAGTTTAAAGTCTATTTTATCAGATAGAATAGCTAGTCCAGCTCGTTTTTCATTTCTGTTTGTGTGGTAAATCTTTTCCATCCTTTCACTCTTTGTGTATGTGAGTCTTTTTTTTTCCTTTTTTTTTTTTTGTCTTTTTTCATGTCCAGCAATGGATCGCAACCCTCAGTGTCGTGCCCATACCAGACCGGGACCGGCAATGGGACCGCAACCCTCAGTGTTGCGTCCACACCTCACTCAGCCAGTGAGTGGGAACCGGTCTGTATGTGGGATCCGAACCCTCGGCGGGAGCGCCACCGCACTCCCAAGTGGCGCAGTGTAGCAGTGCGCCACCGGGCCGGCCCCGTCTGTGTGAGTCTTTATAGGGTACGTGCATCTCTCGAAGGCAGCATATAGTTTGGTCCTCCTTTTTAATCCAGTCAGCCTGTCTGTGTCTTTTGATTGCGGAATTTAATCCTTTTATATTAAGTGTTGTTATTGAAAATGTTGATTTACTACTAGCTTTTTATTGATTTTTGTTTGGATGTCTTGTTCCTTTCTTTCTGATTTACTGTTTGTTCTCTGTATTTGTTGATTTCTTTGGTTGTAGATACTTTTTTTTTCTTTATTGTTAGCATTTTTATTTTACTGCTGGGTTTTGATTTTTCTTGGGTTTTTATGGCAGTGGTAGTTGTTTTTCAGGTACCAAACCCAGTACTTCCTTGAGAATTTCTTGTAAGGGTGTTCGTCTGGTAGTGAACTTCCGCAGTTTTTGTTTGTCTGAGAAATATGCTATTTGCCCTTCGTTTTGGAAGGGTAGCCTTGTGGGGTAAAGTATTGTTGGCTGGCAATTCTGTCTTTTAGTATTTTGAATATATCATCCCATTCCTTTCTGGCTTTTAGGGTTTGTGATGAAAAGTCTAATGTTAGTCTGATTGGGGCTTGCTTATAGGTGACTTGACTCTTCTCTCTTGCAGCTTTTAAGATTCTCTCTTTGGGCTGGCCCGGTGGCGCACTGCGCTAGTGCGCCGCTCGGGAAGCGCAGCGGCGCTCCCGTCGAGTGTTTGGATCCCACGTACAGACCGGTTCCCGCTCACTGGCTGAGCGAGGCGCGGGGGCAACA
>NW_007726492.1:540750-567093 GCF_000696425.1 Galeopterus variegatus | reverse complement strand
CCTTGCTGGGTAAAGTATTCTTGGCTGGCAATTTTTGTCCTTTAGTATTTTGAATATATCATCCCATTCTTTCTGGCTTTTAGGGTTTGTGATGAAAAGTCTGATGTTAGTCTGATTGGGACTCACTTATAGGTGACTTGACACTTCTGTCTTGCAGCTTTTAATATTCTCTATTTGTCTTTGAGTTTTGCCAGTTTGACTATAACTTGACCTGGAGAGGACCTTTTTTGGTTGAATATGTTTGAGGATTTTGGGCCTCCTGAATCTGAAACTCTGTGACTTTCCCTATACCTGGGAAGTTTTCTGCTATTAGTTTTTTGAATATATTTTCAGTGCCATTTCCTTTTTTCTCCCCTTCTGGAATACCCATGACTCGGATATTTGAGTGCTTAAGATTGTCTGAAATCTCTCTTCGATTTTCTTCAATGTTTTATAATTCTTTTTCTTCTTTTTTCTGCCTGTGTTATATCAGATATCCAATCTTCAAGGTCAGAAGTTCTCTCTTCTGTTTGTTCTAACCTGTTGGTTAAACTGTCTGTTGTGTTTTTTATTTTGTCGAATTAATTCTTCAGCTCAACAAGCTGTGCTACATTCTTTTTCAGGGCATTGATTTCCTTGTACATTTCTTCTTTCAGGTCTTGTATACTTTTTCTCATTTTCTTATGTCATCTAGCTGAGTTTTCTTGTATCTCTTTTAATTTCCTTAGAGTTAAGCACTCAAAATTACTTGCCAGACAATTCAAGGGCTTCTTATTCTATAGGATCAAGAGCTTGAGTGTTACTATCCTTTGGTGGTGCACTTTCTTGTTTTTTCATATTTCTGGTATCTTTGCTTTGGTGTTTACTCATTGTGGCAAGGGATTTCACAGTCCATTGGTTCGACACTATTGTCTAGCTAGGATCCTGCTGGGATTGCCAATTTGGCACAGCTGCCTCAGTGCCTGTGGGCAGAAGATTTGGGCTTCTCTGGTCAGTGCCCACTCGCCGGGGCTGGTGTGGCATTCTGCGGTGGTGAGCCCTATCTGCTCGGTCGCGCTGGCCCCTCGGGGTGCGTGGTCACCAGGGGTCTCCAATGTATTGGTATTCAAACAGCTCAAAAGTTTTAATTTTTCTTTTATTTATTTTTTATTTTTTAGTTTTTATAGTAGCTGCCCAGGAAGGGGCTCCAAACCCTTGGCCTTGGTGTTATCAGCACCATAGTCTAACCAAGTTAGCTAGTCAGCCAGCCCTATTATCCTTTTAAGTGAAATTTGTCTGTAGTCATATTGGAAGTATGTAAGAAAGATTCTTCCTCTGGGCCGGCCCGGTGGCGCACTGGATAGTGCGCCGCTTGGGAAGCGCAGTGGCGCTCCCGCCCGAGGGTTCGGATCCCACTTGCAGACCGGTTCCCGCTCGCTGGCTGAGCGAGGCGCGGGAGCAACACCAAGGCTTGCAATCCCATTGCCGGTCCCCGGTCCGGTGCGGGGGCAACACTGAGGGTTGCGATCCGTTTGCCGGACACGGAAAAAAGACAAAAAGACAAAAAAAAAAAGAAAGATTCTTCCTCTTCATCTGGAATGCTAATTGCTTTTTAATATAGTTGTCTTACTTTTTTCTTTTTTGAATATTTTTGCATGTAAAGTAACATTATGTGAACCCATAAAACAAAATATTTTTTATTAGAATTTTTGAGAAATACTCATGTGATATCAATCATAGTGACTAATTAACCTTTGTGAAGCTGACTTTATAGTTTTCTTACCTCTAATTTTCCATCTTTTTAAAATACAGAATTCCTTCTTTCACATAGTATTTTATCCCTCAGTATTCCTTTTCTCCATGAACGATGAAAATTATTTCTCAGGATATTATCCCAATTGAATTGATGAATGCTTTCTTTTGTTATTCTAAGTGGCTTACTATCATACCTTTCAACAAATATATTTTCCTATATTTACATTCTTTTATATTATTCTTTTTCTAGTGTTTATACCAAATATCTTAGTGGTTCTGATGAGATTATTTTAAGGAATTACATAACCACTCCAAGAGATGTATTTCTTTTCATTTTTTCTAATAAAGTCAACTTTCATGAGTTGTAAATTTTTATTGTTTTCTGGTTTGTACATTCTGCTTTTATCAAGAAAACTTAGTGAAATAAAGAAAAATTAATGTGTTTTTTCCAATAAAAACAGAGATGGTGTTAGAATCTTAGTTGGCATTAGTGTTGTCAGATTTTTCCACGAATTGTCAGAAGTACAAACATTAAAATATGCATTATGTCAATTAAGATTGTGTTGTCTCAAAAAAAAAAAGATTATGTTGTCTCAACATAATTTGAGATTATTCAAATGTATATGTAAATTGATAGATGTCATTTATATTTGGAACTATATAATTAAATCTACTTCTTTATTGACAGATATGTTTAAAGGGGAAAGTACACATATTTAAGTACTTAAATATCCAGGCATGTTGCAGAATGGATAAGAAACCAGATTCCCTGGATCTTCCATCATTGAGTAAAAGAATGCCCTCCCGGCCTCTCACAGACAGGTAATGTAATATTCTTACAGTCTCATTTGGTGATGATTTTTGTCCTCTCTTTTTAGAAAAGATATTTATTAATCTTTAGCGTACTGAATATATTTATGCTGATTGGCCCAGCATTAGAATAATTGGCTGAAGCTAAGTATCACCATCATAGAGTGAACTTCTGGAATGCTAGAATAAAGTTGAGATTTTTTCAAATACTAAGTGTTAAAGTTTTAGTAGTAGAAATGTAAACGTTTAACATCATAATGTGGAAACACTAATTTCTCAGCATATGACTACTGTTAATTTATTTTGTGACCACTGTATTGTACATTTGTAATAATAAGTAGAATTTGACTTTGAACTGAGGTCGGTAGAAGAGCAAGCAAATCATTATGGGGATACTACCTTTCTTCCTTTGTTTTTGTCTGGATCAAAGATGATATACATCATTGATGTTCTTTCTGTTCCTTCTTAAGAGATTTTGAAGTGGTAGATTCGATATTCTGTTTTTAATTCATCCTTTCAAGATGTAGATTGGTTTGAAATATTTTATGAAAATATAATTCTGTGCAGTAGTATGGAAAATAACTTGGAATGAGGTGAGACTACAGAAAGGGAGACTACACCTCTGTCTAAAATATTTAAAGGTTTGTCATTACATATGTGATAAAGTTTAGATTGCTTGGAATGGTAATATAGTATTGAGTACTGTTGTTAACAGTGCAAATTCTTGAATTACCATATATTTTTATTGCCTAAGTAGAATTAAATATTTATACATTAGATTTATGTTGGGCATCTCCGGCAGCCACATGGGACCCCAGCAGGTTTTTCCTTTCCCTAGAGGGTTGGGGCGAAAGGGATTGCCCTTTTCTATCCCCCAGGACATGGGGCAAAAAGAGATTCCAAGAGATGGGTGAGCACGCCGCTGCTCTCCCAGATAGGGAACAAACACATACACACGCAGCGGGGGTTCTGTCAGGCAGTTCCCTTTATTGTAACACAAAAGATCATATTTATATGCTTAGCAAGCAGGGACTTCCAAGCTTAGGCCAATCCTTGAAAAGGTCAAATGTGCACGTGCCTTGCCTCTCTATGCTTAGTCCTCCCCCTTAACTTCCCTTGTGTGCCAACTTTTATCTGTTTAGGCCATCTGTTGTTTTTGCTTGGAAAAAGGGCATGGTCCCATAGATTTAGTCCCTAAAGATTATTTTGTTTAATATCATGAATGGCAGTAGTCTAAACAATTCTACAAAAAATACAACACATATTCTAATCTTATTAACCTACTTTATATTTTTAAATGAATTTGGCATTCATTGTTACAGTCATTTATTTTACAAATATCAGTTGATGCCTATTGGAAGATTCAGGGTATGTTTTGTTGAATGCCATACATGTTGGTCTTGACACTCATGGAGCTCCCAGTCTACTGGAGCAGTAGCCAGTGAATAAACAAAGCAAGGAAATTATACACACACACACACACACACACACACACACACACAAACACACACACACACACACACACGTTTATTTCAAATTATGGTGAGTGCTATGAAGGAAAGGAGCATATTTCAAGAGTGTGGTCAGGGTTATGTCTCTTTGGAAAGGCGGAGTTTTAAGTCAAGATCCGAATGAAGAAAAGCCACTTTCGTGAAGCATGAGTCAGGGAAAACATCTCAGGCAGAAAGAATGACGTGTGCGAAGGCCTTATGTCAGGAAGGAACTTATTGTATTCAGAAAACTGAAAGGAGTCCAGGATTATTGGAGCAGGGCGGCTGAAGGGTAGAGTGGTACAAGTTGATTTTGGAGAGGCAGTCAGAGCTCAATTCATGTGGGGGCTTTGTAGGCTGTGGTAAGAAGTTTGAATTTTACTTAAAGTACAATGGGAAGTCATTGGATAGTTTTAAGCAGGGGAATAACATTATTTGATTTATGTTTTAAAAAACTATTTTGGCTCTTAGGAGAATAGATTGGACGTAAGCAAAAGTAGAATCACAGGAACCAGTTAGGTTGTTGCAGTATTCCCAAGAGATCAAGAGATCTTGGATAGAGTGATTGCAATAGAGATAAAAAGAAGTGGACAGAATTAAGATATATTTTGGAGATCATCTCTAGCAGTGCCGTCCAATAGACATATTATGCAAGCCACATATGTAGTTTTTAATTTTCTTGTAACCCATTTTTAAAAAGTAAAAAGAAACGGGAAATTAATTTTAATACTACATGTGTTTAATCCAGTCTATCTAAAATATTATTATTTCAATGTGTAATTAATATAAAACATTAGTGAGATATTTTACATGCTTTTTTCATATATATTTATATTTTTTAGTAGCTGGCCAGTACAGGGATTGAACACTGGACCTTGGTGTTATCAGCACTGTGCTGTAGCCAACTGAGCTAACCTAACCATCCCGCCTGCTTTTTTCATATTAAGTCTTTGAAATCTGGAATGTAGTTTATATTTATAGCGTGTCCCAATTTAGAATAGCCACATTTCAAGTGTTCAATAGCCATACATCGCTTGTAGCTACTTACTGTATTGGACAGTGAAGGTCTGTACAATTGGTTATCTGGTGTTTTGATCTTCCACTCACAGCACATATTGAACTACTTAGAAAATTCTTGTATATGCTTCCCACTTTCATACTCAGGCTCTTGGCTATATGGTTCTTACTACCTAGAATGACCTTTTACATCTTGTCTATTTTGTAAACTCTTTATTCTTCATAGACAGGCATTACAGTAGTTATGTATATTATATTAGCTGTGGAAGCCCTTTTCTGACTCTTAATAACTGTGTGTCCTTGTGCCTTAATGTGTCTGGTTCTTAGTTTTCTTGTAAGAGTATGCAAAAAGGAAAATAACCACATAAATGCTATAGGATTAAATGAAATAATGTACTTAGCACAATGCCTTATCCATACTATTTTCTCAACAAATAACTTATTGTTATCATTGTCATGTATTACAAATACACGAATGTATTTTAGTACATGTTTGTAATATTATGCAGTGGAGTCAGATGGATTTCAGTTCTAACTATGGTGTAACTTCTTCATTCCTCTGTGGCCTTGTGTAAGTTATTTAACTTCTCTGAGCCTGTTTTCTTATCTAAAATGTTAACTATACCAACTTCATAGGTTGTTGTGAGAATTAAATGTGTGCTTGGCAATTAGTTAAATAAATGATAATCAGTAAATGTTATAATTTTTCTCCTTGGGAAGTTAACTTTTATAAGCTTTGTTATCTCATTTGTGAAAAGAAATAATGCATAAATTTAAGACTGTAAGGATTATGTATAAAATACGAGCTGCATCTAGCACAGTACCTAACTATGTAGACTCTCAACAAATGCTAGCAATTATTGCCTCCCTTTATCCTTCAAGACTTAAGCTCAAATGCCACTTTCTTGGGTAGGCCTTTCCTAACTTTACCAAGGAGAATTAGTTGATCTCTCTTTTCTTTTAGCACTTTGTATTTACCTTTTTTGTAGTCTTCAAAAACATACAAACAGATCCATCCCTCTCTGGGCTGAGAGCCCTTTGAAGGCAAACTTTTTTATTTATCTCATCTTAAGCATTCAGCACAGTGCCAGATAATTGGAAGGTGCTTCACTAAGTATATTGATATACTTCTGAAAAGTATAAAAATTTGTTTTTTGTTTTTATAGCATGAAACTGTATTTGGGGGAGGAATTATAGCATAGTGATTAAGATCAGGGACTTTAGTGCTAGATAACCCAGGGATCAAATTTAGACATTTGCAGGTTGTGTCTGTATTAGTTCATTTCTGTCGCTTATAACAGAAATACCTGAAATCGGGTAATTCATAAAGAAACAATATTTATTGCTTACAGTTTCAGAGGCTGGGAAGTCCAAAGTCCAGGGAGCACATCTGGGGAGAGCCTTGTTGATGGGTAGTGACTCTTCACAGCTAAGCGGGGTGCCACATGGTGATGGCAGAAGCAGAGAGAGAGACTAACCTTCTCATTCACTCTCCTTTTAAAGCCACAAGAACCACTCCGGTTATTCCAATAGTGGATCAGTCCATTCACAGGGGTACAGTTCTCACAATCCAATCACCTCTTCAAGACCTTACCTTTCAACTACCAAAACAAAATTCCTCACCTCTTAACACTGTCACAGTGGGAACCAGGCCTCAGTGATTTTGGGGCTTTGGGGGGACATCCAATCCACAGCAGTGTCCTTGGGTAAATTGCTCAATTCCTTTCAGAGAAAACGTTACCAATCTGCTAGAGTTTTCACAGGAAATATATAAGGTATTGTTTTTAAAACACTTCACACAGTTCTTTGCACATAATAAATGGTTATTGTAGAGTGTGTGGTGAATCTGCAAATTAAAGTGGAAAATACTTTGCTACCTGGGTGGCATACTTTGTAATTCAGAAATTTGCAAAAATAGCTCTAGCCTAACACTGAAACAGTTGTGTATTGAATGCTTTGCAGACATTTTTTTTTTTTTTTGCATTCTCTCTTTTCTTAATTATTAGATGGGCATTATTTATGCAACTAAAGCATATTTTTAGAGCTAATGAAGAGGAAACTATGTAAATTAAAGTTAAAAAAATTTCAAAGCCCAGTGATGAAATTTTGCTAAACCAATTGGAAACATAGGTCTTTTATCAATATGGTTTTTTTTAGCAGGGCAGTCTGCTTTTCTGAATCTCTCAGGAGAAATAATAGGTTATTGGTAACAATGTACACTTTACAACATAGCACATGAAGGAAAAAATCTTGCCTGAATGACATGAGTAAAATGTTTTGTAGGAAGATTTCTGATTTTTTTCCCTCATGTCCTTAAGGATCTTAAACATAAAAAGCACATATTCTGTATTATCTGGGTAAATTTAAGGTCAATTGTACATTATCTATGTAAGGAGAAAACCCTAACTGCCCTTAGGATTTCTATTTCCATAGTATGGAAGATTTTTATCCCAATAAAAATCATGGCCCTGACTCTGGAATTGGAAGTGACAATGGAGAGAAACGATTATCTACAACAGAAGTGAGTCTTTTCTATTACTGATCTATTTTATTTTACAATTTTATTGGGACTTTGAAATAGAGACACTTGCACAAAGTTGACTTTTTATTTTGCTTGAAAAATATGATTATCATTATATTTTATGATTTCTTTTTTTTTTTTCCTTTTTTGTCTTTTTTTACTGACCGGTAATGGGATCGCAACCCACGGTGTCGCGCCTGTACCGGGGACCGGCAACGGGATCCCAACCCTCGGTGTTGCACCCGCACCGCGCTCAGCCAGTGAGTGGGAACCGGTCTCCACATGGGATCCGAACCCTCGGCGGGAGCGCTGCCACGCTCCCAAGCGGCGCACTCTCTAGTGTGCCACCGGGCCGGCCCATATTTTATGATTTCAAAAATGAAAAGAACATGCACATTTTTAAAAGCAGAACAGTAATCCTTAACATATTAATTTTTAGTTTGAAAACTGGAGACGTAAGGCAGATATTCTGTAATTCATATGTGAAATTAAAACAACGTAATCCTTATCTTATGTTTAAAATGCCTTATTTGTACTTTGTGCTTATTCCTTTCAGCCATCAGATGATGATACAATTAGCCTTCACTCTCAAGTCTCAGAATCCAATAGAGAGCAATCATCAAAAAATGACAGTCACACAGTGGGAAGTAAGCCTGATTCTCAAAAAGGTAATTCATATAGTATCAGCTATTTTTATCTCATGTACATAGCTCTCATCAAAAGTTGTTTTTTAACTAAAAATGGGCTTTGAAAAATTATAATATCTTTAGCCAACTTTTATATTTAGAAAATATAAGCACTGAAGTGTCACAGCATACCATTTACTATTTATATTTCCTAATATTAATCTATACTTAGATCAGGAGGTGTATGATTTTATTGACCCCAACACAGAGGATGTAGCAGTTCCTGAACAAGGAGATGCACATATTGTATCATTTGTCTCTTTTCTTAAGGTAAATAAAACTTTGAACAAATATTAATTACATATTCTCTTTGATCTTACAAAAGCAGACCATATAATTTAAAATAACTTTTTTTTTATATAAGGGAAAAGAAAAATGTTCTGAAAAATCTCAGAAAAATGAAGAATTGGGAGATGAGAAAAGGTAAGCACACAGGAATTCTCAAACAGAAATGGTAATTATAAATACTTGAACTATTCATTAGATATTCTTACTTAAAAGAGTACTTGAAAGAATATAATTTTTTATTCATTTACCTGCTATATTTATATTTAGATAGTTAATTTGTAAATACTTCATCTGTCTATATTCCTAAATTCAACTCAAAATTGTAGTAAGCATTTGAGTATAGAATACCCACTAGTTTTTCTTCCTGAAGTATAATAATAATGTCTATTATTATTACTCTGGAGGACAGTAACTTCACATATATTGCTTCATTTGAACTATTTAGCAACCTTTTAAAATAGTTGGTATTGACATCATTTTACCAATAAAGAACTGAGACCTGGAGTTTCAAATGTCTGGAACTCAGGTTTTCTGTCTCTTGAACTAACACATTTTCCATTTCATCAGGCTGGTTATGGCAATTTTAAGGGTATTTACTTCCATATTTTATTAAAATAATTGTGCTTTGGATTGTTTCAGCATTATTCATCTTATGAAATGATGGAATATTACCTAACACATTTTTTCAGTCACTCCTTCAGATTGCTTCATAGCTACAAGAAGGAAGGAAGCAACATTTGTTGAATATCTCTCATGTACCAGGATCAGTGCCATGTGCTTTCCCGTTTTTCTCATTTAATCTACACTAAAATTCTTCAGGGTAGATAATGACTCCATTTTTACCAATGAGGGAGGTGAAGTTCAAAGACTAAGTTTTGTGCCTAAAACCACTTAGCTAGTGTCCACCTAGCTGTCTTTGATCCTTGAACTTTTGTCTTTTCCCTCCATTGTGATTCCTCTAAGTAACTTCATTGGTAACTTTAAAGCAGTTATTAATTAATCATCTCTGATGCCCTGCGAGGAGGTACATTGCTTTGTCTTATACTCTTTCGATTTCATTCTTCCCTTACTTTCTCACCTTATCTAATGAGGACAGTTGGCTAAACTTGAGAGTCACCAGTGGCATGTAAGATGTGATAAAGAAACACTCATTGTTGGATATTGTTTTTTAAATCAAATGCCTTTGGGATAAAATGACTTTTTTGGAGAGCAATTTATTTTGGAGAGCAATTAATTTTAAAATTTCTGTGTTCTCTTTGAATGTTAAAAATGATATATTTTGGGCCGGCCCAGTGGCGCACTGGAGAAGTGCGCCGCTTGGGAGTGCGGCGGCGCTCCTGCTGAGGGTTCGGATCCCATGTGGAGACAGTTTCCCGCTCATTGGCTGAGCGCGGTGCAGGCGCAACACCGAGGGTTGCGATCCCATTGCCGGTCCCCGGTACAAGCGCAACACCGAGGGTTGTGATCCTGTTACCGGTCAGTAAAAAAGACAAAAAAAAAAAAATGATATATTTTACTTAGTATTTTTCTGGCAAGTTTGAGAATCTTATTTGAATCTATTTTGTATTTTATTTAGATATTTTACATAGAGATTTTTAAAATCAAAGTGAATAAATTGATAAAAGCAAGGTGGATCAATACAATGAAAAATTTTCATAACATTTTATGTTTATTCATAAACACAAGCTATATTAATCTGTTTTCTGTTCCTTACAACAGAATACC
Organism: Galeopterus variegatus; assembly: GCF_000696425.1. Lineage (NCBI taxonomy): Eukaryota > Metazoa > Chordata > Mammalia > Dermoptera > Cynocephalidae > Galeopterus > Galeopterus variegatus. Next base: position 556,843 of record NW_007726492.1, on the reverse strand, counting down.
TGAAACTGGGTGTAGTGGATTGAATTATGTCCCCCCAAAACTCACTGAAGCTTGAGTTGGGTCCCTGAAGTTTTATGTACTAGAAGCTTAGCCCCACTGTGACTGTTAAGAGGGTGGGAAATCCTACTATGGTAATTGAAAGGTGGAGCCTTGAAGAGATGATTGGATTGTAGGACTGTGCAGTAGTGAATGTATTAATAATGGTGTGTTGCACTTTCCTCTGTGTAACTGAGATGGAAAAAAGAGAAAGAATTCACTCTAAGTACCATCAATGAGGCCTTGAGGGACTGCTACCCATCAGGGGAGCAGCCCCGATCCAAAATCAGCCTTTCTTTTTATTGACAAGACAAGGAAGTTTCACAAGAAAAATCAGTTGATTCAGTCATCAAAAAAGGACATAGAAACAAGCAGTGTAAAACTTGTAACAGCAGTAAATTATCAATGTGACATTCCAGAATGTAATTTGTAAAAAGCTAGGTCAATTCACCAACAAACCGCTTGTCCTTAGTAAACATTTTCTTTTCCACATACTTTCTACAGCAATTTCTTTGGCATATTTAAACAGCATTTAAGCAGTTTCCTTAATATATCTTAATTACAATCAGTAGGTTAAATAGTCAATAGTCATTCAAGCCGGAATCAAACCAGCTACCTAAAACAAAGTACACAATCCCATCCCTAAACAGTGATTAGAATTGATTAGATGGATTTTGCCAAACTTATCTGTAGACTCTTGTCCCCTACTCAAGAGCCTTTTGGCTTATTCATGCATTACCTAAAAACCCTATTCTAAAATCAAATGAGAATCAAGATTACTAACCCACTACAATGGTGGTTATGGGTGTGGTTCTGAGGGCTTTAAAAAGAGAGTGAATGAGGAGGTTACTTTCTGCTCTTTTTGCTCCATCATTTTCTACTATGTGATACCTGTGCATTTCTGTAAAGCCACCACTAAAGAAGGCCCTCACCATAAGCTTTCCTTGGATGTTGGACTTCCTAGCCTCCGAAACTGTAAGCAGTGAATTTAATTTTCTTTATAAATTACCTAGTTTCAAGTATTTTGTTATAAGTAACAGAAACAGACTAATACACTGGATAATTTATGAAGAAATGAAATGTATTTCTTACAGTTTGAAGTTGGGTATATTAGTCCATTTCTGCTGCTTATAACAAAATACCTGGAACTGAGTGATTTATAAAGAAAACAAAATTTATTGCTTACAGTTTCAGAGGCTGGGAAGTCTAAAGTCCAGGGAACACATCTGGTGAGGGTCTTGGTGGTGGCAACAGTGACTGTGGGGTATCACATTGTGAAATGGTGGAGCAGAGAGAGAGAGAGACTAATCTCCTCTTTCACTCTCCTTTTCAAGCTCTGTGAACTGTGCCCTTGACCACCATTTTTAATCCATTCACTATGGCATGGTCCTACAATCTAATCACCTCTTCAAGACCTCACCTTTGAACTACCACAATAGGATTTCCCATCCTCAGCAGTTACAGTGAAGATTAAGTTTTGCAGGGGAGACATTCAAACCAAGGCAGCTGGGAAATCCAAGGTCCTGGGAACACATTTGATGAGGGCTTTTCTTCTGGGTGGTGACTCTCTAAAGCAACCCAGGGTATCACATGGCAAGAGAATGGCATGAGTAAGAGTGAGCTAACCCTTCTCACTTGCTCTCCTTGTAAAGTCATGGGAACCACACCATTACTCCATGAACGGATCAATCCATTCACTAGGGCATAGTCCTCCCAAGCTAATCACCCTTTAAAGATACCACCTTTCAGATAGCACAGTCAAATTTCCCACCCTATTAACATTGTTACAGTGAGGGTCAAGTTTCCAATACATGAAGTTTTGGGGGACACATTTGACCCATTACACAGGCCATATAGAGCTCTGCAATATAGAGTCCTTATTGCACTCAAGTCTGGGAAATATGCATTGTTAAATTACTATGACCATTACATATTTTGGAAATTAAAAAATGGGTTATACTTCACCATTATTTGTTAAGCATTAAGTATTATAATGTGGCCAGTATGCCACATTTCATATTGAGTAGAAAGTGAAGGTATGTTTTCCTTAAATATTTCTTATTTCTTATGTTAGTATTTTAAATACAACAAAGACTTAAGGATTTTAACCTTCACATGTTATTAAAAACAAAAATGGTTTCTATTTCTAGAGGCTGGCATAAAATATACTTTCTAGATAACCATGTTCGTGTCACCTTTCAGACTTGAAAAAGAACAGTTACTTGCAGAGGAAGAGGATGATGATTTGAAGGAAGTAACTGATTTGAGGAAAATAGCTGCTCAGTTATTGCAGCAAGAACAGAAGAACAGGTATTCTTTGCAGTAATGAGATTTGAATAGGCAAATTTTATAATCATTAAATCCAATTATTTAAAATTTATCAAATGAAGTATATGAAGTTTGAGTTAACAATAGGGCCCTCTTAAGATCTATTTCAAGGAACTAATTACTAAAAGAAAATAGGACATACTTAGGAGGGAAATGTATAATTAAATATACACTAACAGAATATAGTCACTATATATAATATTATTTAGGTTATTTTTTTATTTCTGCATGCTGAATCGTAACTGATTTATTTGTTGATGTTCATTTTAGCTCACAGTAGCGTTATTTACATTGTAAGCATTTTTTTCCTAAGAACATGTGTCCTTTTCTTCTTTTTTATCAGATTCTGAATTTCTTGGGATTTATGTAAACGCCTTAGAATTCAGTTGAATTATATAATGGTTGATTAAATCAGTGTGATGATTTCAGAGTCACAGGTTTACTTTGGTCTACGACCATTTCTCCCTCTGATTAAGCTTTCTCCAAATGCCTGTTGTTAGCAGTGAGGACGACTTTGTGTGAATTGAGTGTAAAATCAGCACAAGTCCATTTTTAATACAGGAAAAGTTCCATGTGCTGCTGAGGGTCAGCTGTTACTGCCATCTTTATGTACTGACAGTACTACATGTATAGTTTTGAAATAATAAAGATCTGAGGTTTTTTTGTTTGTTTTGAAAAAATTAAGAGAATTCTTTTGATACATTTATCAGGGATAAGTAATAAGTATTTTACTTCATCTATTCAAAATAATAAATGTTTATGGATAAAATGACCATGTTTTGGGAAGTTTCAAATTTAAATATGCTAGTATTTATTTAATATGCTTTGAAAAATACTACTAAAACTTATCAAATGACAAATGTGGTTTTTAGGAGCCACTTTTTAGGAATCTGGATAATGGTTAATAAGCTAAATAGCCAGTATCTTTTTTGCACAGCTGTTTCATTTATAGATTTAAAAAATCATACTAGAAAATACCACTGATCTTTATCCCTTCTATATCTAATGTATCTTCATTCCCAGTTCACATTTTTCTTTTATCATAACTTTCTGTCAACATTTTCCGTGATGTTTATCCTCTAATTTTCTCCTATGATCGTTTTTGATGGGCTTGTTTTTAATTGGCTGCTTATGAGGCTGTGTGTTTTTACCCCACCAATATAATCTAAGTGTTGATTGCCACTGGGGTTTAAGGGGTTTAATGAAGCAAGCCACCACCTGCTCTGTGGAGCTTAAAAAATAGTTGACTTACTATCTCCTCTACCTAGGAGGTGAAAGAATTGTATTTATCATTATGGGAAGAGAATATTGATTTTTAAAGAACCCACAACAAATATCTATTTTTCTTATGACATTAATAATATAATTTGAGTAATTTTAGATTTTAACATTGTCATATATAATATTCTGTATTTTCCATTTCTACTATTATCATATTAGTTTTTCATCTGTCCCTGTGACTTCTTATTCTTTCTTGCCTAGGTACAACATTGATTGAATAGTTATATTTCATAGGTTTAGTTTTTGTTATACTTTTGTAATCCGTACAAAACAGCACCTAGAACTCTGCCTTGTACATAGTAGGTACTCAGTAATAGTGTTATTGGTTCATTTATTGCTTGAAAATTAAATCAGCAAATTTAGAGGTAACAGGAGCCGTTAATTTAGTTAAAAATTATATGTTCTCCCAAAGTAACTTCTGTTATTCTTCAAGATGTATGCAAAAGTGATTTCTGTCTTTCTCTGATTCTTTACATCATCTTTTTTTAGATGTTAGCACGTACAAATATAAGAAATTTTTAGATTAAATGTTAATATGCAGTGACATTAATGTTATAATAATTTTGTCTAATTTTTAAGGCATTAAAATATTTATAATAATCTGGTCATAAAGAGTGTATTTTGCTTTTTAAATTTATAATTTATAGAGAATTTACATTAGATCTCTAGCCAATTCTGTTAATAGCTGAACTTAAACTGTATCTCAGAATTTTTTTTAGTGCTGAATCTAGTATTTTTTCCATTAAATGATATTTTTCCTCTTTTTAAAATGGGTTGCTTTGGCTTAGGTCTCTTACATTTAGATAATAAAATTTTTTTGTTTACAGTCACAATACTTGAATTTGAATGAGACCAAAAATATCTGAGTAATCCTATATAAGGATATATCCTGCAGTAGATTTGATATGATTTATATCTTCTCTGGTTGTAGATTTTCATTTTCACACTGTTTTATTGTGTTTATATTCCAACTTTATTAGTGAAGGATCTGAAATGCTATTGAAAATTGCAGGCCAGGAATTATAACATTTTTTTTTAGGTTTTTTTTTTTTTTTTTTTTTGTCTTTTGTCTTTTTCCATGTCCGGCAACGGATCGCAACCCTCAGTGTTGCCCCCGTACCGGACCGGGGACCGGCAACGGGATTGCAACCCTCGGGGCTGCTCCCGCGCCTCGCTCAGCCAGTGAGCGGAACCGGTCTGTATGTGGGATCCAAACCCTCGGGCGGGAGCGCCACCGCTTCCCAAGCGGCGCACTTATCCAGTGCGCCACCGGGCCGGCCCCTTTTTTTTAGGTTTTAACATAATCATTGTACTTTCTTTGTTGTTTGTTTGTTAGTCTTGATTAAAAGTAATTTATCTGGATTGAGTACCCTGGCACACCAGGAAATACCTCCCAGAACTTCTGCTTTAACTGTGTACTACTTAACTGTTCTTTAGCTTGCTAATAGTCGAAGGTAAATGCAATGTTACCTCTCAGTAAAAGAAGCCATGAATGTATTCCAAAAATAGAGGTAATTTAAAAACTGCTTGTGTTGAGTTTAGTGAGAGTTTCTTATAGCAGTTTTACTACTTGCTTAGTTCATACTACTTTTAAAAAATACCTTTGATTCTTTAAGAATTTTATACTAATACCTGGTAGATCAGACTATCTCAGGAAAGTAAGAAGAGGACATTGAACAGAACTAACAATTAAAAAGGGTGGGAAAAGAGATCAGTAAATAAACCATCAGTTCAAAGTCTGAAGCCTGGTTATTTAGAAGACTGCCCCTCTCTTTGTCTAATTGAGATGCATACATTAAGCTACATTGTATTGACAGTTTATTGTTGAATTTTAAACAACTAATCTTTATCCCCTCTGTCAAAATATTAGAGTATTATTTCTACTTCTATCTGTATGTATTGATGTCCTTCTGAATCAATGACTTTGACTATATTAAAATAGCTATTCAGCAAGGCCTAACTTTACCCTCACTATAATTTGGGAAATTAAAAAAAAAAAAAAAACCATAACAAAAAACCCCCTATAGTTTTAAAAAATCTGTATGTTAAAAATAATGTTGCAAGGTGGGTAAGTTCTAGAGATCTGCTGTACAACATTGTGCCTATAGTTAACAATATTGTATTGTACACCTAAAAATTTGTTGAGGGAATAGATCTTGTGTTAAGTGTTCTTACCACAATAAAATAAAATTGGGAAAAAAGTGTGTTTTCTAGAATAGAAAAATGAAAACAAGGAAAGAGCTAAGAATAAAGTGATAATCTCAGAATATTTTTAATATTAACTTGAGAATAAAAGAAAGGAAATTCTGTTGAAAAAGAAAATTGGTGTTGTTTATAAATTATTGAGTTAGTTCTTCAAATTTTTATCAGCCCTACTCATGTATGTCAGTATTAGAAAAGTGGGTACTGCTCTTTTTTTAATACTGATTTTATTATGTGGCTTAATAAGCATATGTTAAGCAGGCTTCTCAAAATTTGGTTATCATTTTAAAGAAAGGATTAAAATATACGTGGGGTTCTGCAAAACATAGCTTCAGTTGACAGGTTCCCATTGCATATTCGTTCTTGCTAACTTTATAGTATTTTCTGTTATGTCTTTCCTTTTAATAACTATTTTATTTGCTTTTAGGTGTATCCTGAGAGTTTTTCTTTATTGTGAAAAGACGGGCTTCTAAGTACTCTGTGATATTGATATAGCTAAATAACAAAAAGTAATTATGAAAAGTTAATTAAACTTAAAGTGTAATTAAGGATCATGGAAATAAAGCAAAATCAGATTTCGAAACATTTATTAATTTGGTTTAGAATTATAGAAATTATGTACGTTAACTGTTTCATGGATTTTTATCTGATCATATGAATATTTCAATTTGAGAAGCGTAACATTAAACTCTAGCTTGTTATAACTAATTAGGTAGTTCTCTCAACTCTTGCAATCTATCTATTCTTCCTTTTTTGCTTCCTTTATTATTGACTTCTTGCCCTCTCCAAAAATGTCTTCTTGCTTCTCCGATCTTTTGGTATGGTTGATGTACGTGAAATATGAATACAGACGGAGGCCTTTAAGTTATAGAGCATCATTCAGTGACAGACTCTTCCAGAGGACCAGAGCAGCAAGACGTGTATCAAGGTGTCTAGTTTGTGGAAGCCTTAAATGTTAAATGGCCAGGTTGAGACAGCTGAATTGTGCAGTCTTTTACTTAAAATAAGTACTGGTAATCGTATTAGGGAAGTGTGTTAATAATCTAGAATATATGTTTTGATAAAATAGATGTCTGTTTTGAGTATCACAGAGTAAAACAAAGTGTCAATGTACATAGCAAAATTTTACATAGATGTATTCTCAAGTACATAAAATATCTTTTATAAGTAGGTGGATCTCAACTTTTTTTCCCTCTCTTTGTTCCAATATGACTCATACACATCAGTAATCACAGCGCTAGTGAGTGTGGTGTAGGGAAGAATCAGAATTTACTGTAGCGTTGAGGGTGTTGTAGTTTGCCTCCCCACTTCCCCTGCAATAATTTTGATATTTCCCCCAGGACAGTTCTTACTGTCATGTTTCCTTCTCAAAAGTCACGATTTAAAATGTATTTTTTTCTAATAGTCTTAGATATTTCATTACCTTAATTGTTTTTCGTTTGGGGATTTAAGGCAATTTTAGTGTATGCCCATACAAAGAAGAATAAAAGTGCTCTTAATGTTGAATTGTTTGGCCCAGAGCTACACTGATTTGCTATGATACTTGTTCTTTGCACCTCACTGTCACTTCCTCTCAGTGAATCTCTACTAGATCCAAGCTAGTGAGGAAATCTGTGTAATGGAAATTGGTTTCCTGATGCTAACTATTTTTCTGTAATTACCAACTTATTTATTTTATTTTGTATTTTGTCAATATACAGTTTTAATTTGAAATTATTTTGTATATTCTTTTGATAGTTGACATCTGAAGATTTTATTTTAAATAAAAGGCAGATATTTTACTCCTTTTAACACTAAACTTTAAAAGTGAAAGTTAAGTTACATTTATATGTAGTCACATTAAGAACTCTTAATTATGTACTTATCTTAAAAAAAGATAGTTAATAATTCATTACTTTGACCTTATATTAATATTTAGAATTATATAAAATTATGGACAACGAGTTTTCTCTTAACAATGGTTCAACATTTAAAATTTTTTCTTTCTTTTTTTGGTTTTCTTCAAATACGGTTTCATTTGGTTATAAATGTTTGTATTTCTTTTTAAAGAATTGAGCTTTAGCACTGGTTTTACATTTAGAATTGAAGTTTATTATTTGGCATTTGGCAGAATGATTAGGTGTTACATCACATACCTCAGTATCATTTGCTGTGCTGGGAAAACTAAACCAGTCATGATGGTACCTGAAAAATCTGTATCTCTTTGTCTTCTGTCTCAGCCAAAACTTAGATATGCACAGGGCAGTGATAGCATGGTTAGAAGATATCCAAAACTTGAGAAAGGGTTTATAAAAGAACATGCATGGAAGAGTTGGTGAACTTTATTCTTTTGTAAATAGTGTGCTTATTGGCATCTGACCTAAATAATATTAAGTTTTGTTTTCTAGCAAAGATCTTCATGGACCAAATGCAGTTTATTTTGGAGATATTTTGTATTGTTCATACAATATTCCCTTTAACATATTTTGGAATTAATGTGTTTATTTACTTCTAGGATTCTTAATCATTCAACTTCTGTCATGAGAAATAAGCCAAAACAAACTGTGGAATGTGAAAAGAAGTATAAAATATCTTAGTCCTTATATTTAATATTTTATAATGAGACATGATCCTCTGACAGTGATGTTTCCATATATAGACCTTAATTGAATAAATAATATAGATTTAATATGATTAGATAATTTAAAGAGGAAATGTGTTATAGAATGAGTAAAATTTACTTTTGATATAAACAAAACCAAAAATGCTGATTTGATCTCTTTTTTTGCTCATACCTGCATTTTGTCTTGATAGAATCATTCATTCAGCGAATATTTATTGTATTACTATAATGCCAGGCATGATATGTTTCTTTTTCATTGATTGTGTTTATTCTCTTTGCTATTGTTTACATTTTGATTTCTTTTCAATTGGTCATTACTAAATTCTTCTATGTAAATACATGATCTAATTCTGCATATATGAATTCCAGAGAATTAGAAGAACTTGAAAGTTTTTGTTCTTTTTGGTGTTTTGAAAATTTACATCAGACTCAATTCCTGAGTTAGTCCTATGGGAGTGTAAAGGTCCAAGGCTTGGGGGAAGTATAGAAGTACCCACAGAGAGAATTAACATTTGTTGAATGTTAATTGAATAACACTGTTCTTATTGTTTTAAATATATGATATCATTTAATCCTCACAATAACTGTGAAGTTGTTACAGTTGCTGTCTCCATTTTACAGATGAGAAAACTGAGGCTCAGAAATTAGCAAAAATTGCTTGAGATCACTTAGCTAGTAAGTGGTAGAGTCAGGATTCAAACCCGTATTGTCTAATTTTAGAACCCCAAGTTGTAACATATGGTACAAGAACACTTTGTTTTCTCCTGCTCCACACATCCCACTGGACGTCTTTTGCTAGATATTCCACAGTCCAAACTGAACTTATTTTTACCTCAAACCTGTTTCTTATTCTATGTAGTCTGCCTGAGTGAATGTGCCATTATTTATGTAGTCACCCAAGTCAGCAACTTCGGAATCATTGAAAACTGCTCTTTCTTATGCACCCCTCCCAGTCCAGTCAATCAGAGAAAATTATAGCTTCTTAACACTGCTTGCATCTTTCCCAACCTCTTCATTCCTATTGCATTTGCGTTGGTTCAGGCCTGTTTGTTTTCCACCAAAATTATTGTAACAGTCCCTGTGTATGTCTCCTTTCTTCAGTTTTGCCTAGCTTTAAGTCTGTCTTCTGTACTGTAGAAGAGTGATGGTTTTAAAACACAAGTGTGACTATGTGACTTTCATGTATTATCTTCTAATGGCTCTTTACAACTTTTAGGATAAAGCTTAAAATGTTTAGCTTAATCCATAATGTTGAAGTGGGTTTCTGCCTACCTCAAGAGCCTCATCTCATGCACTCCCTCTCTGTCACCCTTTGCATTTAGGAGCAAAACTCCTTTCTGTATTCCAGAGTGATTTCATATCTATGTTCTGCATCCTGGTATCTCTGATAGGATTGCCCTTCCTTCTTCCTTTTTTGGTTTAGTCTTTCAGAATTCAGTTCAAGCATGAGATGACTTTCCATACCCAACTCTGGGATTATTCATCTATCTCAAATTTTATTTAATTGGATTTAACCCACTGTCTCTCTCTTTTGGATACTGACTCTGTTATGTTAACATCTTAGCTTTCTTAAAGTTTCTATTATTTACTTTCCCCCTCAGTTCCTTTCATTCCCACTTTACCCTTTCTCCTCAGGTTCCTAACATTGTCTTGTGAAAGCCCCAATTGCCCAAACTTCAAAACTGTGATATCCAATCCTGGCCTTTCCTTCATTACTTCTCCTATTACTTCTCCTTTTCTCATTTTCAAAACAATCGCCAAACTCCTTCTTTAAAAACAAAACAAAAAATTTAAAATTTTTTTCCTGATTGCAAGAATAATATAGCTTTATGATTGAAAAATTGGAAAATTTAGGAAACATAAAGAAAAAAACCAAATAAATGTCACTCATTATCCCACACCTGTAAGATAAGTTATATTATTTTGGTATTTTTACATTTAGGCCTTTTTTTCTATATATGTACATGAATATTTGCATTTGCATGTGTGTACGTGTATCATTTGTATACACTGCAGAGTTGTATACCCTTTTACATCCTCAACACTGCCACTTAGAGGTGTAAGAAGCACGTCAAACTTCACTTTCCAAAACCACATTCTTTTTTTTTTTTTGAAATGTTTTTTTTTTTTTCATTAAATTTTTATTTTGTCAATGTACAATGTATATGATTATTATGGCCCATCACCGACACCTCCCTCCCTCCTGCCTCTCTCCCCTCCCCCCCAAGAATGTCCTTTCCGTTTGCTTTTTGTAACAACTTCAAAAAGGTATAGTTGTTATATCTTCTTCCCCCCCCCCCCCCCCCTCCGTTCTTCTTTTTTTTTTTTTGAAATGTTTTTTTTTTTTTCTTCCCCCCCCCCCGGTTTTTTTTTTTTTTGTGTGTGTATGTGGGTGAATTAATTTGTTTATTTTTTAGCTCCCACCAATGAGTGAGAACATGTGGTATTTCTTTTTCTCTGCCTGACTCGCAAAACCACATTCTTAATCTCCCTTGTTGTACCCGCAAACCTGTTCCTCCTGTATTTTTCCTCATTTTGGAAAATGTCAACTCTGTCTAGTTGGTCAGCTCAAAAACCTTAGTCATCAGAGTCATCTTTGATCTGTCCCTTTCTCTCACACCCCTTATAAATCTTGTTGACTCTACTTTTAGAATATGTCCAGAATCTGATCATGCCTTTCCACTTCCACTTCTACCATCCTAATTTTAGCCATTTCTTATTTGAATTATTACAACAGCATACTAACAGGTCCTTTTTTACTCTAACTTTCCTTTAGTCTATTTTCCACAAAGCATCAGAATGATATTTTAAAAACATGTCAGATCATGCCATTCATCTTTAGAATTCTCTTCTTCCCATCTCATTCAGAATAAAAACTGATTTCCTTTAAGGCCTTGTAAAGACCTACATTATTTGGCTCCCTATTGTCTTCTTCTCTTTTCCTAGTTAATTTTGTGGTAGCTATACTGGCATCCTTGTTGAATTTCAACATACCAGGCATTCCCCCCATACCCCCAAAGCCTTTGCCTGTCTGGAATGATTTCCCCCCAGATAACCATACGACTTAATCTCATGCCTTCAGGTTTCTGCTCAAATATCACTACATCAGCACAGTATTCTTTGAACATCATATAAAGGAGCATGCCTCCCCTGCTCCTTTGTCCCTATTTCCCATACCCCTCTTTATTTTTCTCCATAGAACTTAACACCATCTGACATTCTGAATATATATTTATTTATTTATTTGCTTATTGTTTTTCATCAGCACCCCATCACCCCCTGGGCACACTATAATGCAAATTTTATAAGATGGGGGACTTTATATTATATTCTGCAGTATCCCTCCACTTAGCACAATGCATGGCACACACAGTAGGTGCTCATGAATACTTGTTCAGTGAATGAGTTAGAAGAATATATTGAAAAGATGAGTGCCAGGAACAGTATTGTGTCCTGGGAGATTGAAGAGTGATCAAGAGACACATGGTCCCAGCCCTCATGAAGTTGATGATTAATGTCTTAATATATTGTTCTAGGTGTACTTGTATTTTAAGAAAGGGCTTTTGAATGTACAAATTCACAATTAATAGGAATGATTATCTGTTGGTGGCATTAGGCAACATGCAGACTTTTAGGAGAGACCTAGAAAGATTCTGGATACTTAGGTTTTGGGTGATTGGTCAGTCTCCCTGAAACTCAGCGTGGATAGCTTTGTACTAGTTGTGATCTTGGGGTACTCACCGACATCTCTAGCCACTTCTAGCAATCATCATGAGCCTTGGGTCATTACAAACAAGCAAGACATTTGTGATGAACTATTGAGAAATTGGTTGGCAAAATAGCAGGGTGTACAGTTGAAAGAGTGTGTGCCTTGAAGTCAGGCAGATTTGTGTCAGAGTCCCACCTTTAGCCTTTACTTGCTGTGATGCTTTTGGATAAGTTTTAAAATCAGCTTTAGTGCCTGGCACCTAAATGCTTAATAAATGTGAATTCTCTGATTATTTCTTTCCATTTGCCTTTCTTCCTATAGAGAGGGAGACTAACGTAGTGATTAAGATTTCAGTTTCTTAGAATCATACTGAGTTTGGGTCCTGTGTAAGTTACCCAAGCTTCCTCTGATCCACATTTACCCCATCTGTAAACACAAATAATAATAGTATATACTTCATGGTTACTGAGATGATGAAGTGGATTAATATATGTAAATTGCCTACAACAGTGATTAACACATAGAAATCATTTCAAATATGTTATTAGTTGTTGAACTATTGTTATTACTATTATGAACTTCCTTATTTTTCTGTTCTCTTGTATCTGTTCTCAGCCCTTTCTTTTTCAATTCTCATCTTTTTTTTTGCTCAAAAGGAAAATAACTTTGTGGGTATTTTTTTCTGATATTAAGAAGTATTACATGGCCTTACTTTTTCTAGGCTTTTATTTTTTAAATTTATTTTTAAACTGAAATGTAATTGATTATACATATTTATGGGGTACAGAGTTGGCTATCAGTATTTGTGTACAATATTTGATTATTGAATCAACATTATTAGTGTTTTCATCATTATAAGTTGTAATCATTCTTTGTGTCCCTCACCCAATTTCTCCCTATTCTCCCACCCCCCCATTTCCCAAATCTAGTAATCATATGACTGTTCTCTCCTGAAAGTTCAATGTATCATTGAGGTGTCTGTCTGTCTGTCTGTCTTTCTCTCTTTCTCTTTCTTTCTTAATTCCCACTTATGAGTGAGGACATGCAGTATTACTTTTTCTGTGTCTGGCTTATTTCACTTAACATAATTTTCTCCAAGCTCATCCATGTTGCTGCAAATAGCAGAATTTCATTCTTTTTTATGGCAGTGTGGTATTCCATTGTGTATATATACATTTTCATTATGCAGTTGTCTGTTGATGGACATTTATGTTGGTTCCATATCTTGGCTATTGTAAAAAGAGCTGCCGTGAACATGGGAGTGCAGGTATCCCTTTGACATGATGATTTCCATTCCTTTGGTTATATACCCAGAAGTGGGATTACTGGATCGTATGGTAGTTCTATCTGTATTTGTTTGAGAAACCTAAATACTGTTTTCCATAGTGGTTATACTAATTTACAGTCCCACCAACAGTGTAGAAGAATTCTCCTTTCTCCACATCCTTGCCAGCATTTTTTATTCTCAGTGTTTTTGGTAATAGGCAGTCTAACTGGGGTGAAATGATATCTGAATATGTGGTTGTGATTTGCATTTCCCTGATAATAAGTGATGTTGAGCATTTTTTTCATGAACCTCCTGGCCATTTGTATGTCTTCCTTTGAAAAATGTCTATTCAGCTCCTTTGCCCATTTTTTAATTGGATTTTTTTTTAAACTGTGAAGTTGAGTTCCTTATATATTCTGGACATTAATCTCTTGTCCGATGTATAGTTTGGAAATATTTTCTTCCATTCTGTAGGTTGTCTTTTCATTCTGCTGCTTGTTTCCTTTGCTGTGCAGAATGTTTTAAATCTGATATAATCCCATTTGTTTATTTTTTCTTCTGTTGCTTGTGCTTTTGGGGTTTTATTCATGAAGTCTTTGCCCAGTCCTACATCTTTAAGTGTTTTCCCCTGGAGTTTTATAGTTTCAGGTCTTATACTTAAGTGTTTAATCCATTTTAAGTTGATTTTGGTGTATGGTGAGAGGTATGGTCTAGTTTCATTCTTCTGCACATGCATATCCAGTTTTCCCAGCACCATTTACTGAAGAGGCTGTCCTTTCCCCAATGTATGTTCTTGGTGCACTTATCAAAGATCAGTTGGCTGTAAGTATGTAGGTTGATTTGTGGGATCTCTGATCTGTTCCTTTGGTCCATGTGTCTATTTTTGTGCTGGTCCCATACTGTTTTGGTTACTGTAGCTTTCTATTATAGTCTGAAGTCAGGTAGTATAATGCCTCTTGCTTTATTTTTTTGCTCAGAATTTCTTTGGCTGTATGAGGTCTTTTGTTGTTCCATATGAATTTTAGGATTGTTTTTTCTATTTCTGTGAAGAATATGATTGGTATTTTGATGGGGATTGCATTGAATCTATTGATCGCTTTCAGTAGCATGAACATTTTCACAATGTTAATTCTTCTAACCTGTGAAATTGGAATGTCTTTCTGTCTTTTGGGGTCCTCTTTATTTCTTTCAGCAGTGATTCATAGTTCTCACTGTAGAGATCTTTTACCTCTAGTTAAATCTCTTCCTAGGTATTTTATTCTTTTGGTAGCTATTTTAAATGGGCTTGCTTTCTTCATTTCTCTTTCTGCTTGTTCATTGTTGGTGTATAGGAACATAGCTGATTTTTGTGTATTGATTTTGTATACTGCAACTCTACTGAATTTTTGTATTCTGCAACTCTACTGAGTTTGTTTATGAGCTCTAGGAGTTTTTTAGAAGAGGTTATCAATTTTTCTCTATATAGGATCATGTCATCTGGAAACAGTGACAATTTAACTTTGTCTTTTCCAATTTGGATGCCCTTTATTTTTTTCTCTTGTCTGATTGCTCTGGTTAATACTTCCAATACTATGTTGAATAGGAGCGGTGAGAGTGGGCATTCTTGTCTTGTTCTTATTCTTAAAGGAAAGGCTTTCAGTTTTTCCCCATTCAGGATGGTGTTGGTGGTGTTTGTCATATATGGCTTTCATTGTGTTGAGATACTTTCTTATTTGTTGAGGGTCTTTATTGTGAAAGGATGCTAAATTTTGTCAAATGTTTTTCTGCGTCTCTTGAGATAATCGTATGGTTTTTGTCCTTGCTTTTGTTGATGTGGTGTAACACATTTGTTGATTTGCATATATTAAACCATTCTTTCTCCCTGGGATGAATCCCACTTGATCATGGTGTATAATCTTTTTGATGTGCTATTGTATTCTGTTTGCTAATATCTTGTTGAAGATTTTTGCATCTTTGTTTATCAAAGATATTGGCCTATAGCTTTTTTTGTTGTTGTTGTGTCTTTGTCTGATTTTGGTATCAGGGTGATGATGGCCTCATAGAATGAATTTGGGAGAAATATTTGAAAAGGGTTGGTATTAATTCTTCTTTAAAGGTTTGGTAGAATTCAGCAGTGAATCCATATGATCCTGGGCTTTTCTTTGTTGTGAGACTGCTGATTATACTGCTTCAGTCTTGTTATTGGCTTGTTCAAGTTTCGTATTTCTTCTTGGTTCAGTTTTAGTAGTTTGTATATGTCCAGAAATTTATCCATTTCCTCCAGATTTTGAAATGTTTTGGCATATAGTTGTTCATAATAGTCTCTAATGATTCTTTGTATTTCTGTGGTATCCATTGTAATGTCCCCTTTTTCATTTCTGAAAAAAACTATTGTTTTTATTATTATGAACTTCCTTATTTTTTTCATTTTCTTGTATCTGTTCTCAGCCCTTCCTTTCTCATTTTTGTCTCCTTTTTTTGTTCAAAAGGAAAACAGTTTTGTGGGTATTTTTTTCTGATGTTGCATGGTATTACATGGCCTTAAAATTTTTAACACGTTAAAGTTTAAGAAAAGTATAATTTTTTTTTTTTTTTTTTTTTTTTTTTTTTTTTTTTTTTTTTTTTTTCTTTTTTGGGCACGGAAAAAAAAAAAAAAAAAAAAAAAAAAAAAAAAAAAAAAAAAAAAAAA
>NW_007726492.1:521082-540645 GCF_000696425.1 Galeopterus variegatus | reverse complement strand
GCGCTGCCGCGCTTCCCAAGCGGCGCACTATCCAGTGCGCCACCGGGCCGGCCTACCTTTTTTTTTTTTTTTTTTTTTTTTTTTGTCAAGAAAAGTATAATTTAAATTCTCTGACATATTCCTTTCCACAGTGCATGGGTGAGCACACCCCATCCTCATTCCCACCCATAGAAATATCTCATACACTTTATCTTAACAAAAATGAAATCGTACTAAGTACACTGTCTGATAATCCACATTTTTCATTTAATGTGATATATTCAAATACCTATTAAATATATGTTGTGATGAACTTTGTATATTCTAGGCCCTTGTATTATTTCCTTAGCTTACATGTTTAACAACATGTTATTAATGGGTTAAATAATGAGTGTACGTTTAAAGTTTTTGATATACTGTCTCTCCAGAAGTATCTGTGTACATTCTCACAAGTAATACATTAATGCATGGATATCTTTACTTCCATACTTTTTTTTCTTTTGTTGGCTGGTTGGTATAGGGATCAAACCCTGGGCCTTGGTGTTATCAGCACCATGCTCTAACCAGCTATGCTAACTGGCCAGCCCTTTTTTGACACTGTACATTTTCAGTCTAATCGTTGTCAAGCTAATAAGAACAAATTACATCAGAATATTGTTTCCCATTTCATTGATTAAATTAGTGGTGTTGAACATTATTTCAATTACTTATTGCCTATTTATATTGCTTCTATGTGATTTGCTGGTTTGTATCTCTTGCAGTCAGAAGAAGTACTTTGTATGGATTGAATGGTTGTAATGTATTGAGATTTTTTTTTTTTTTTTTTTATGGCCCAGAATATAGTCTATCATGGTAAAAGTTCTGTAGGAATTTGGAAAAAAAAATGTGTTGTGTAGTTATTGGTTAGAGTATTTTGTAAGTGTAAACTGTGTTAAGTTGGTTGATAGTGTTGTCTAAATCTTCTATTTTCTCTTTCCTTGTTCTATCAGTTATTAAGAGAAGGTTATTGAAATCTCCAGCATCGAATATGGGTTAATCTTTCTCCTTGTAGTTCTTTCATTTTTTTCTTTGTATATTCTGAACCTCTGTTATAAGATACTTAAATATTTTTGACTTTTCTTTGTATTCCCGATAATATTCTTTTCTCTGATGTCTACTTTTCTGGTGTTAATATAGTCACTCCAGCTTTCTTTTGATTAGTATTAGCATGATACATCTTTCTTCATCCTTTTATTTTTAACTTATTAGTGTCTTTATACAAAAAGTGATTTTCTCATAGTTAGCATAAGTAGTATCTTTCTTTTAATTGCAATGTGCCTTTTAATTGCAGTGTTAAAATCATTTATATTTCATGTAATTATTGATATTCTGGGGTTTAAATCTACCATCTTGCTATGTGTTTCCTTTTTGTCCTATCTCTTCTTTGTGTCCATTTTTTCCTCTTTTCTGCTGTCTTTTGAATTCTATTTTAAAATTCCCATTTATCTCCCTTGTTGGCTTATTAGCTATAAATTTTTGTTATGTTAGTGATTGTTTTAGGGGTTAAAGTGTAATATTTAATGTATCACATTCTAGCTTCAAGTGCTATTATGCCATTTCAGGTATTGTATAAGAACCTTACAACAGTATAGTTATATTTCTTCCTTCCTGGCTTTGTGGTGGTGTCATACATTTTTTTTCTATATATGCTATCTACTCCACGGCACATTGTTATTCTTTTCGCTTTTAAGTCAATCTTTTCTTAAACAGATTTAAATAATCAGAATAATGTCTTTTGTTTACCCCCTTAGTTACCATATCCAGTGCCTTTTATTTTTTTGTGTACACCCATACATATTTCCATGAATATCATTTTCCTTCTACCTAAAAGAGATACTTTCACATTATTTTTACTGTCAGCCTGCTGGTGTTGGATGCTTTTACGTTTTGTATGTCTGAAAAATCTTTAATCTTCATTTTTGAAAGAGATCGTGCTCATGCAGATTTCTAGGTTGACATATTGTTTTCTTGCAGTACCTTAATGAGATTTCTCCACCGTCCTCTAGATTGCATTGTTTCCTATGAGAAGTCTGCTGTCATTCTTATCTTTTGTTTTACTGAACCTGCTGTGTTCTTTTTTCTCTAGCTGTTTTCAGTATTGTCTCTCCATCACTTGTTTTGAATAATTTGACTGTGATGTATCTTGTAGTTTTTTTCATGTTTCTTTTTCTTGGAGTTCGTTTGCTTGAACTTGTGGGTTTATTGTTTTCATGAAATTGGAAAGTTTGGGCCCCTAATTTCTTCAAATATCTTTTTTTTTTTTTTGTCATTCAACTTCTATTCTGGTACTCTAATTATGTCTGAGTGTATATTAGGCCACTTGAAATTCCCCACAGAATGCTGATGTTCTTTTCAATCTTCTTCAGAATTTTTTTTTCTATGTTTGATTTTGGCTAGTTCTGCTGTGTCTTCATGATCATTAATCATTTCTTATGAAATGTCTAATCTGCAGTTAATCCCATCCAGTTCATTTTTAATTGAAGATGTACTTTTTATCTCTTGAACTTTTAGCATATCTATACTAACCACGTTCAGTCTTTTCCTTCAGCTTCCTGAACATTGCTTGGTTGAATTTTTGATTGAATGGCAGACATTGTGAACTTCACCTTTTTAGGTGTAGTTATTGTAATATAACTATAAATGTTCTTGGCTTTTGTTTTGGGATGTGGTTAAATTACTTGGAAACAATTTGATATTTGGGGGACTTGGCTTTATGATTTGTTATGTGGGCATT
The DNA here is from genome assembly GCF_000696425.1 of Galeopterus variegatus. NCBI lineage: Eukaryota > Metazoa > Chordata > Mammalia > Dermoptera > Cynocephalidae > Galeopterus > Galeopterus variegatus. The sequence goes on along the minus strand of NW_007726492.1, from coordinate 537,893 downwards.
TAGTGCAGCATTTAGTCCAGGACTAAATTTGTACCCCTAATGAGGCAAGACCTTTGTCAGTACTCTACCTGATGTTCCATGAATTATAAGGTTTTCCATTCTGGCTGTTGGGAACTGGTACTACTCCTGGTTTTCTGTGAATGTGGAATTATTCCTTCTCATCTTTTGGAATGATTTCATTCTTTGGCCTGGGGTATTTTCCTCACACACATGATCAGTTATCAGGACTCAGCTGCAAATTTGAAGGATGCCTCTGTAGATATTTTAAGTTCTTTCTCGGTGCATTGCCCTTTTCTTTGTTATTCTGTCCTATGAACTCTGTCTGCCCTTTTCTCCCTGACTCCCTGCTCTGTCTCCTAAATTTAAGGAGCCTGCTGGGCTCTGCCTTGGTTCCCCCTCCTTGGGCTGTGTTCTGGAAACTGTCTCCATGCAGCACCCTTGCTCAGTAAAGGAGTTTGCCTTATTTGTTATCCATTTCTAAGGGATAATATCCTTTTTTGCCTGATATTTAATGTCTCAGAAAGCATAATTTTATATATTTTGTCCATTCTTTTAGTTTTTTCAGTCAGGATATAAATCTGATCACTGTTATTCTATCTTGGCCAGAGGCAACGTCTAATTTTTACATTTATGTGCTCACATTTGTCAGTATTTAGTTTTGATTGTTTCTTTCATATGCTGTTTCCACCCAAATGTTTAAAAAATTACCACTCATGGGAGTATTTTTTTTTTCGTATTTCATCTTTATTTACATTTGCATCTTTTAATCCATTAATTTTGATATTCAATGTGAGGTAAAGGTTCTAATTTTTTTCCTCCCTCCCTCCTTCCCTTTTCTTACTCTGTCTCCTCTCCCTTTCTTTTTCTTTCTTTCCTTCTCTGTGTATTTTATAAGTGGTCAACCAGTTGTCTCTATACTGTTTGTTACATAATCCATCATTTGAACAATGATTTTAAATTTCATTTTTATCCTGTATACTTCCATTGAAAAAAATCTATAGATTCTGGAGCTAGTATTATTTTATTACTTTAATTTTATATATTTTATTACCTGGTAGGGAAATCCCACTTATATATAGCTTTTCCCTTTTTGATTGTCCATTCTTCCAAATTAATTTTGAAATTCTTTTGTCATATTTCTAAAACAAACCAAAAAATACTTCTTGGATTTTTTTATTAATATAGTTTATTTCAGTTACTAATTAATTAATTTGAAAAAGAAGTTATACCTGTAATAGTCTTTTTGTTCAAGAACTTTCCCTTTTATTTAGGTCCCTTACTAGACTTTTGTAAATACTATTTTTTAAATGTAGATCTTGTACATGTGTAGTTAAGTTTCTTCCTACATGTTTTAGACTTTTCCTTCCTTTTATGAATGAGGTTTTTTTTTCTAATACATTTTTAAGTCATTATAGTTGATATATAGGAAAGCTATTAAGTTTTGTAGATTTTCTTTACCTGGGTCTTGTAATAATAGATTTTTTTTTTCCCTCTTGGGTAATCATGTGTCCTATAAATTTTGAAGATTTGGTTCTTTCTTTCTAATTTTTATATGTTTTTTTTTCTTATTATACTGTAAAGAAGTTAGACAACATTGTTAAATTGTAGCAGCTCTAATGGGCATTTTGTTTATGTATTTTCCAAGGAAACTCCTTGTTCAAATCTGCCATCTAACAACAGCATGCATGGTCTAACTTATCCCAACAAAAACCTACATGAGATGAATTTCCTTCACAGCCCGTTGTGTCAGAATGAAGGGGTTGAGGCTCGTAATCTGTAATTCAGTAGGCAAAAAAGAATTACTTCCCTGAGCTCTTTGGCATTTAGACAAAAGAAATTATTGGTTGATTTTTAAAAGAAATTTTGGTAATTATTTTAGTACAATAAATATCCTGTTCATTCTTTCACTGTATGTCTCTAGATATTACATTTCTTGTGGCCTCTTCATAATCCTTAGAATAGTCCTAAGCATAGAGTTGATATAAAATAAATCCATTTTGATGTTTTCTGTGGAGCAACAGTTATTAGGAACTTACGTATGTTTTTGTCAACTGTTATGTTTTACAGTTTAGTTTTTCAACTGTTATTAGTTCAAAGCATAGAAATGGGTAAATTTTTTACATTCCTGGTTAAGAGAGAACTTTATAATATTCATAATGTATATCAGGATTATTGGAAATATTTTAACATATTAAGCCATCTTTAATTTTTTAGTGTCTCAGCAGGTGAAGTTAATTCACCATTATCACCCCTCACATGGCAGGTAAGAAGAAATTAAATCACTGTTATATCTCTTATTTTGTTCTCATTTATTTAGTTAAAGGAAATTGTCTTATTACAGCCCTTAGAAAATCAGAAGGATCAAATAGGTGAACAACAGTGGCCAGAATCTCAACCTATAATCTGGCAGAGTGAAGAAAGGAGGCGGAGCAAACAGATTAGAAAAGAATATTTCAAGGTACTTTATTAAATTTTAAAATTTGCTTTGTAATTATTAGTTTTGACTTTATCAATTTTACTTTGAGTTAATAAAGTTGAATATAACTCTCTAGTTAAATGTAATAAAAGTTATGTTTTATCTTGATTTCCTACATATATGTGGTATAAATTTACTTCCTAGTTATATCCATAAAATTTCAGTAATTCAGAATAATTAAGAACAAATAGATCAATATGAATTGTGATTTACTGAATAATAATAAGAAAGACGAATGTTCACTCCACTGTTGAGAATGTCCTTTTTCCTCATGTCTTCTTTGTAGTGATATGTAGTATGTTTTAAAAGAATTGTCCAGAAAAATTTTCTCATTGGATTTGTTTCAATAAGTAGTTGACACATATTTACAATTAGCATTTAACTGTTTCTGTGTAAATAAATGCTATTTGTTGTAAAAATACCTGAGAGCAGTTTTTTTCCATTTTCTTTTTTTCTTATTACCTTAGTAGATATCTTAAGAGAGTCTTTTATCTTAGCTAAAATAAAAGGTCAGATCATCTGAATTATCCCAAATTTCTAGTTAGCAGGCTTTTAATGAAATTTTACTGGGTGCGCCTTTGTAAATAATTTATTATTATCTATTTGTGGCTAAGGTCTGCTATTTTTGCAGAGGCCATTCCTCAGAATTTGGGATAATTTTCAATACTAGTGAGAATTTATTATTGGAATTCGATTCAGATGAATAGACAAATAAGCTATTGATCCATGAATAGTAAATTTTGTTGCCTTTGTGCACATTTTCTATTTCCTAAAGTCTAATTTTTGTCTAATAATATTAATTTTATCTAAAGACATAGTAGTAAGCTAAATTGTAGGTAATTTCAAGTTTATATCACTAATAAATAGGAGTTTATTTCATGTTTTTCTCTGTTTGGTAGAAATAGGTCTGTATGCATATTGATCTGTTTCCATATATGGGAGTGTAACATATGTTTGGAAGTAGTATCACATGACCAAAACAAAACTGTTATATGTCTTAGCAGATCTGTGATAAGTTTAAGCCTTCAGCAATAATTACCAAGGTTCTTTTTTTTTTTTTTTTTGTCTTTTTGTCTTTTTTCCGTGTCCGGCAACGGATCGTTACCAAGGTTCTTTTAATGAGCCTTTTGTTACTTGGTCAATCTGAAAGATAATGAAAAAATAAAAGACATGAAGAAAAAAGGAAGGACATTACAAGGAGAACCCTTATCAGTAATGGTAAAATTCTGTTGATCCCAACCCTTTACAGATTTCCACTTATGATTACATTCCAGCAGTTATTTTAAAGTTTCTCTTTTTAGTTCATGGGACTTTGAACAAAGGCGCTGAATAAAATTTGTTTATAGGTAAAACTTGTTGAATGCCTGTTCGTGTGGGGGAAATTTCAGTATTTCTAAGTAATAAAAGAGATTTTATATTTATTTGATCTCCTTTATTCTAATGTAGTAAAAGCCATACCAGTTCTGACTATCAAAACATTTGCATAGCGCTTACTAAGTGCTAGGCACTGTTCTAAGGGTTTTACAATTATCAGCGCATTTAATCTTCGTAACAACTCTATGAGGTAAGTACAATTATCATCATTTTTATTTTACACATGGGTAAATTAAGGCATAGAGAGGCTAAATAGTATGACTCAGGTCACTTAGCTAATAAGTGTCAGAGTCAGGATTTGAACTCAGAGCCTCTGCTATGCTGTCTCTTTACTATGGATAGCCTAATATCAAATGAACAAACACTTTCAAATAAATATAGTTCTATTGTTTTAAAAATATTTTACAATAACTTAAGTGAACTTCTCAGTAAAGGATTAATGGAGGCCTCAGTGAGCCTCTAAAAAATAAATAATTCTTTGGTTTATGGCATTATTTGTTAAGAAGTATTTTATTTTGTATGGCTTAATGTACTTTCTATCATATAATAATTTCTATAATATAATTATGTTATGAAGTTAACTGTTGCTTTGTGTTGCTTCGCCCCCCATGGATTTGTCACCCCACTTCCTCTGGGTGACAGAAATGCAAAGGATTACTAAAAGCCCATCTCTACTGAGCAGCGAGAGGCCCCGAAATGGTTAATCTCCCGCAGGAACCCTCAAGAGAGAGGGATCCCTTCCTTGAGAAATTAATGCCGAATTGGGGTTCTCTTCCTGCATTTATTTTTCAGACCAGGAAGTTACAGGAAGAGAACAAAGATGGGGTTATAGTTTAACAATATATGCTGGTAACTTTCAGTGAAACAAACCAGATGACATTCCAGTAAGGCCATTAAGTGGTCCTATCAACAACAGTTTGATCTTAGCAAACATTCCTTCCTATAGCAATTTCTCAGTATCTTTACTTAACAATCAGTAACTAGTCTGTCTTTGAGCCAGCAACCTGCTGTGCCACAATTCTTATCTTGCAACAGAGACTTATACCCTGAGGGAAATTTCCAGTCCTCACAAGGTCAATATTTGAAACTGCAAGGCTTTGGAAAACCAGGCCCTGTGAAGTACATATACTTTTTAGTATATTCCACAGTTAACAAATATAATTATGTTGTGAAGTTGCTGAGAGATCAAATGAGATAATATTTGAAGTGCCCATTGCATCATCATCAACAATTAACAACAAATGTTAATTTCTTCCTTACTTGGTAAAGTAGGTGCAAAGATAAGCTTGTCACTGGGAAATGTTTTAAGGAGATGTGTAGTTCTCCTAAATTTTCAGAAGATGTCAGTGTTTTCACTGCAAAAAAAATTGATTATATTGACAATTTTTTCCTAAGATGTCAAGAAAATATAAAATTGAGATACCACTGTCTAAATTAAGTCAAAGTCATTATTCATAATTACCAGTATTTTCATGATTAAAGTGTCATTAGTGTCTATGAAGTGTCTTTCAAAGACAAAAAGGAAATTTCTCTTACTCACCTATCTCCCTCCCAAGAATTGAAAGGGCTATTTATAGGATGTATTATTGAACTTAATCTGGATTTATAGTTCATTAAACAGTAAAATACAGTACTCTTGAGGTTTATACCAAATTATCACTGAGCTTCTTCAGTGATGGCACCTTTAGCTTTGCTGTGTTATGAAATATATAGAGCTTTTGTGCAACTTTATCCTAACACATATAAATGATTGAGCCACAGAATTTTTTTGTTTCTGTCCCATGGTAGATTATTTGTGGTGTTGTTACTCAGTATATTTATTGAAAGTGTGTGTGTGTATGTGTGTATGAATGAAATCCAGTTCTTCATTATTTCTTCTTAGTTGCGAAGACTAATTTTGGATAGATTTTTCTCAGGTAAGCCCCTGGAACTAAGTAAAAAATATTTCAAAATACTGGCAAGATTATTTCAGCAAGAAGATAAGTTGGGTCAGTTTATATGAGTAAGCAAATCATTGTAGGAGAGTTACATTAACTCGTAGATTCCTAAGCCACTATTGTATAGATTACTATTCTAGTATATAAAATTTAATGTCTTTGTAGTCAAAATAAAATCACTGCATTTTTCAGAGTTATTCTAGGAAATAGATGACTTTATTATATATCTTTTACAGAAATGTATTAATATTTAATAAGATGTACAACAAAGTATGAAAATCTAACCTTTTGTTGATAAATAATGTTTAATGTAAATTAGTAGCTTTAATTTCTTGTAAGAATGAAAACACATGAATTTCCAAATGCATTTGATGATTGATTTCTAAACAAAAAGTTAAAAGGCAGTAGAATAAACTATACCAAGTTAGTTTTAAATATTATTTATTTTAATGTCATATATGTTTTCAAATGTATCTCATTACTACTGTGATAAAACATTGTAATGACTCTTAAAATACATAGTAATTTTATAAATACAGTACAATATTTTTATTTAAATGTTGACTTTTAAATTTTTAAAATTTTTAATTGGTCCATAATAATCATACTTGTTTATGAAGTATGCATGGTATTTCCATACATATATACAACGTATAATGATTAAATGTGGATAATTGGCATGTTCATTACCTCAAACATTTATCCTTTCTTTTTGTTGAGAACATTCCAAATCGTCTCTTCTAGATGTTTCCGCTATACAATCAATTATTGTTAACTATGGTCACCCTACTGTACTATAGACCACTAGAAGTTATTCTTCCTGTCTACCTGTATTTTTGTACCCATTGACCAAACTACCCTTCTGGTCACCACTGTTCTACTCTCTTCTTTTATGAGATCATCGTTTTATAGCTTCCACATGAGTGAGAATGTGCAATACTTGTCTTGATATGCCTGGTTTATTTCACTTAATATCCTCCAGCCTCATCCATGTTGTCTCAAATGACAGGATTTCATTCCTTTTCATGACTGAATAATATTCCACTGTGAATATATGCCACATTTTCTTGATCCATTCATCTGTTGATGGACACATAGGCGGATTTTATATTAGTGCTATTGAGAATAGTGCTGTAATAAACATGGGAGTGCAGATATTTCTTTGACATACTGATTTCCTTTTCTTTGGATATATACCCTGTAGTGGGATTTTTGGATCATATGGTAATTCTCTTTTTAGATTTTTTTTTTTTATTTTTGTCTTTTTTGTGACTGGTAAGGGGATCGCAACCCTTGGCGTGGTGTTGCCCACACCGCGCTCAGCCAGTGAGCGCACCGGCCATTCCTATATAGGATCTGAACCCGCAGCGGGAGCATCGCTGCACTCCCAGCACCACACTCTCCCAAGTGCACCACGGGCTCGGCCCCTCTTTTTAGTTTTTTAAGGAACTTCTGTATTGTTTTCCATAATGGCTGTACTAATTGACATTCCTACCTTTTTTTGTGTGTGTAAGAATTCCCCTTTCTCTGCAATCTTGCCAGCATTTGTTATTTTCTGTCATTTTGACAATAGCCATTCTAACTAGGGTGAAATGATATCTCACTGTGGTTTTGATTTGTAGTTCCTCAATGATTAGTGATGTTGAGCATTTTTTCGTAAACCTGTTGGCCATTCGTATATCTTCTTTTGAGAAATGTCTGTTCAGGTCCTTTGCCCATTTTTTAATTGGGTTATTTGTTTTTTTGCTGTTGAGTTGTTTAAATTCCTTATATATTCTGGATATTAGCCCCTTGTCTGATGTGTAGGTTGCAAATACTTTCTCCCATTCTGTAGGTTGTCTCTTCACTTTATTGATTGTGTCCTTTACTGTGTAGAAACATTTTAGTTTGATGTAGTCCCATTTGTGTATTTTTGCTTTAGTTGCCTGTACCTTTGTAATCTGGCTCAGAAAAGCACTGCCCACTAATTTCATGTAGCATTTACCCTATGTTTTCTTCTTTTCAGGTAGCATTTCCCCTGTTTTCTTCTTTTGGGTCTTAAATTTAGGTCTTTGATCCATTTTGAGTTGAATTTTGTGTGTGGTGACAGATAGGGATCTAGTTCCAATATTCTGTATATGTGTATCCAGTTTTCCCAGCACCACTGGTTGAAGAAGCACTGTCCTTTCCCCATTGTATATTTTTGTCACTGTTCTTGAAAATCAGTTGACTGTAAATATGTGGGTTTATTTCAGGGCTCTTTACTCTATTCCATGGGTTGATTTATCTGTTTTTATGCCAGTACCATGCTGTTTGCTTACTATAGCTTTATAGTATATTTTGAATTCAAGAACTGTGATTCCTCCAACTTTTTTTCTTTTTGCTCAAGACTGCTTTAGCTATATGGGGTCTTTTGTGATTCCACACAGATTTAAAGATCATTTTTTCTTTTCTTTTCTTTTTTTTTTTTTTCCTTTTTTTGTCTTTTTTTGTCTTTTTTTACTGGCCGGTAACGGGATCGCAGCCCTCAGTGTTGTGCCTGTACTGGGGACCGGCAACGGGATCACAACCCTCAGTGTTGCACCCACACCGCACTTAGCCAGTGAGCGGGAACCGGTCTCCACATGGGATCTGAACCCTCGGCGGGAGCGCCGCTGCGCTCCCAAACAGCGCACTCTTCAGTGTGCCACCGGGCCGGCCCATTAAGATCATTTTTTCTATTTCTTGGAAGAATGTCGTTGGTTTTTTGATGGGGATTGTGTTGAAAGTATAGGTTGCTTTGGGTAATATGTTCATTTTGATTGTTAAATCTTTCAACCCATGAACATTGGATATCTTTCTCTTTATTCATGTCCTCTACTATTTTTTTTGGTCCATGTTTTATAGTTTTTATTGTAGAGGTTTTTTACCTCCTTGGTTAAATTTACTCCTATATACCTCCTTGGTTAAATTTACTCCCATATTTCATTTTTTTGGTGGCTGTTGTGAATGGGATTACTTTCTTGATATCTTGCTTGAATATTTTGTTACCGGAGTATATGAAGGCTATTGATTTCTTTTTTTTTTTTTTTTTTCCTTTTTGTCTTTTTTCGTGACCGGCAACGGATTGCGTCCCTCAGTGTCGTGCCCGTACCGGACTGGGACCGGCAACGGGATCGCAACCCTCGGTGTGGTGCCCGCACCTCGCTCAGCTAGTGAGCGGGAACCGGTCTGTATGTGGGATCCGAACCCTCGGCGGGAGCGCCGCCGTGCTCCCAAGCAGCGGACTGTAGCAGTGCACCACCGGGCCGGCCCCAAGGCTATTGATTTCTGTGTGTCGATTTTGTATCCTGCCAGTATACTGATTTCATTCTAGTAATTTTTTTGTGGAGTGTTTAGGGTTTTCTATGTATAGCATCATGTCATTGTCATCTGCAAATAGGGATAGTTTGATTTCCTCCTTTCTGGTTCAAATGCCTTTTATTGCTTTCTCTTGTCCTACTGCATTGGCTAGAATTCGTAGTACTATGTAGAGTAACAGTGGGGACAGTGGGCATCCTTGTCTTGTTCCAGATCTTAGAGGAAAAGCATCCAATTTTTGTCCATTCAGTATGATTTTAGCTGTGGGTTTGTCATATATGGTTTTTATTGTGTTGAGGTATGTTTCTCTATACCTAATTTCTTGACCGTTTTTATCATAAAGGGATGTTGGATTTTATCAAATGCTTTTTCTGCATCTATTGAAATGATCATATGGTTTTTTCCCTTCATTTTGTTGATGTAAATGTGATGTATCACGTTTATAGATTTGCACATGTTGAAACCATCCTGGCATCCCTGGGATGAATCCCATTGATCATGGTGTGTGATCTTTTTAATGTGATGCTGAATTCTGTTTGCTATATTTTGCTGAGGATCTTTGCATCTGTTTTCATTAGGAATATTGGTCTGTAGTTTTCATTTTTTGTTTTGTCTTTTTCTGGTTTTTGTATGAGGGTAATGCTTGTCTCGTAGAATAAGTTTGGAAGTATTCCCTCCTCTTCAATCTTTTGGAAAAGTTGTAGAAGAATTGGTGTTAGTTTTTCTTTAAATGTTCAGTAGAATTCAGCTGAAGCTATCTGAACCTGGGGTTTTCTTTGTTGGAAGACTTTTTATTACTGCTTCAATGTTATTACTCATTACTGGTTAGTTTAGGTTTTCTAATTCTTCATTATTCAACTTTGGTACATTAAATGTATCTAGGAATTTATCCATTTCTTCTAGGTTTTCCAGTTTTTTTGCATATAGTTGTTCTGTGTAGTCTCTTATGATCCTTTGTATTTCTGTGGTATGACTTGTAATATCTCCTTTTTCCTCTCTGATTTTGAGTCTTCTCTTTATTTTCCCTTAGAGTAGCTACAGGTTTATCAATTTTGTTTATTTTTTTGAAGGCCCACTGTCCCTACTCTTACTCAATCTTTTTTATTTTTTAATCTCTAATTCATTTATTTCTGCTGTGATCTTTACTATTTCTTTCCTTTTACTGATTTTGGGTTTGGTTTGTTGTTGTTTTTCTAGCTCCTTGTGGTATAACATTAGGTTGTTTATTTGGAGTCTTATTTTTTTTTGATGTAGGCATTTATTGCTATAAACTTCCAATTAAACTGATTTTGCTGTATCCCATAGGTTCTGGTATTTTGAGTTTTCATTTTCATTTGTCTCCAGGAAATTTTTAATTTCCTTCTTTATTTCTTCTTTGATGCATTCATTGTTGAGGAGCTTATTGTTTAATTTCTGTGTGTCCTTGTGGTTTCTACTGTCCCTTTTGTTGTTGATTTCTAGTTTTATTCCATTGTGGTCAGACAAGGCATTTGTTATGATTTTGATTTTTTAAAATTTGTTGAGACTAGTTTTGCATTCTAACATATGGTCTGTATTAGGGAATGTTCCATGTGAGCACTAGAACTTAAATGCTGTACTGGAACTGGAAGTTGCTGAGTCTGGGGAAGACTTATTGTGACCACTGAAATTTAAACATTGTGAAGCTTAAACACAGACCTGCAGTGGTTTCTGGGTCTGGGGAAGACTAAAGCAAGCACAGTACTTAACCCCCCAACCTTTTAGTTGCTTCTGGGTCAAGAGAAGGCTCCACAGGAGCTCCTGTGCTATGTGGAAAGTCCAACCAGGGATTTGGGCCTTCCTGCAGATTGTGCACCCTGCAGTACTATGGCACTATGGACAGTCTTCTCAGCATAGTGCCCCCACTGATAGGAACACAGAGTGGCCACTACAATTTGTATGCTAGTCACTGTGATGAGCATCTCTGCTCTTTTTCTCTGATTCATCCCAGGTGGTTCAGCCCTTTTGGTATTCCCAGTGCTACCCATGGCATGGAACCAGAGCACGCTTTTCATGAAGATTCCCTGATTTGGTGGGGAGATTGAACGTCCACCTCCAGTTCTCTCCTTCCACTTCAGAAACTGTAGGTCCAGGGACATTCTTCAGGGAAGGGGTGATGCAGTCTAAAAGGCCTGTTTGTCTTATTGGTCATGTCTTTTCTCACTTCTGCAGGCCCAGGGGGCTTCTCTGCTTCTCTCCTTAGTTCTGGTGAGTTCAGGATATTATTGTCTTTGAATAGTTGCTACTCATAGTTTTGTGGGATGAGTGGTTCCGGGCTCTTCTGCTCCACCATCTTGTTGAGGTCACTCCTTCCAGGAAAATATTTTTCTTTATTTTATGTGATCATGTTAGTTTTATACTGGAATAGGGAAACCAACTGGGAATGTAAAATAACCTGATTTGTTCTGAGCCCGAGTTTGTACACAAGTTATTCTCTCTTCTCTGAAATTAATGTGAGCTCCAGAGATGTACTAACCTTTCTGTTTCTCTGGTTTGTAAATCAGGCTTTTATTGTAGTATTTGAATTCAGAAGTAATAAAACCTTAATAATTCAGATTAATACTAATTAGGGATAGCTAGACTGATTTAGTAAAAATTTGGACATATAGAATATTTTCAAATCTGTGTGTATATCAGGTTTTGGGTTATAAGACCTTTAAATATATGCAGTAATGCAAACTTAGCGTCCTCCTAAGTTTTTATTTATAATGAATATTTTTAATTAGAATAGTTGTGGAGTAACAATAATACATTTTCTATTATCTGAGTTCTTAACTGTATCGTTCTGTGTTTCTTTGCATTTCAGTTGTCTATGGACTCTTTCATGTCCTGTCTCTTTACTTTTCACCTTATAAATGTGCTCAAACCTATAATGTAGGGGAGTAAAAATAATAGCTTTTTCTCACCTATCACAAAGGTCATGGTTGACACCCCTATAACAAAAGACAGATTAACGAGAGAAAAACATAACAGATTTAATCAAAGTTTTACATGACATGGGAACCTTCAGAAATGAAGACCTAAAAACCCAGGGAAAACTGTATTTTTATGTTGTCCTATGAAAGAAGGGAATAGTTGTAGAGAAACATGATTGGATAGAAAGGGGTATGGTCTAATGGTAATATACTGGGGGGAACATAGCAAAGCCCGTTTGTTCAGATTTTTGCCTGTGTCTCTGTATGACATTCCTTCCCCCACTTCTTTATGTTAAGGATCTTCATGGGAGAAGGGAAGAGGTCAGAGAATAACTTTCTAGGTTTTATGGCTTTGTTGGGGAGAAGGAGAATTCTAGTTTCTGTGGCCCACCTTGGGGGAGAGGGGTTGAGTTTCTGCTTGGGGGAAGAATGAGGGTAGGAAGTAAGAAGGGCAGGAGAAGGTCAGAGTGGCCTCTAAGGTGTCATATTTTGGGGTAGTGTTTTCTGAACCCAGACACTACCATTATCTCTGATTCCCCCTTCAGCTGTTGCCTTATCTCTTTGCTCTCTTTTAGGGATCAAATTTGTCATTTCTGGTATTCTAGTCTGATATTCCTTAATTCACTGAAGCCTGATTTTCACCTCCATTTATCCATTGAAGTAGTCCCTCAGAGGTTAATATGTACCTACTAACAACAAAATCCAGGGTATCATTTGACAATGATGACCAAATCTTCTTGAAACTCCTTTCTTGGTTTTTTCCTCATTTTTCTTCTCTGATTCTTCTATTATCTTTTTGATCTTCTTGTCTAACTTTTCTGTCCTTTATTCTGATTGCTCTCAGGGTTTCATCCTCTTTTTTTACACTCAAAAGTTCTCTCTGAGAACTTTAAAAGTGTTAGTGACTTCAGATGTTTCTTACATTCTGCTGAGTCTAAATTTGCATCCTGTAACTTTTTTTCTGGCCTGTAAGCCTATGTTTCTAATTGTCTGGATGCCCTACTTATATTTCAAATTCAATATGTCTTCCTCCTTACACACCCCACCATGGAACTTGCTCCTCCTCTCTCTATATTGTTTGGTAGCAGTGTCTGGCCAGTTGTCTAAGCTCTGTATCTGTTAATTATACATTCGTTCTCCAAGTCATCCCTATATCTACTGCCCTTGCCTTTGTTGGAACTCTCATGCATTCTTCTCTGGGCAATTGTAGTAAATCCTTAATGGTCCCCCTTTCACAGCCCTTGGAGAAATCCCTGACTTAAATTTTTGTATTGGCTCCCTGTTACCAATAAGATGAAGTTTGGACTTATCAAAATCTTCAATGACCATTCTTTACTTTAGAACTTGCCGCACAGTAAGAACTTAATAAATATTAGCATAATATGCACTCAAATGTCACTGTTGCATTGAAGCAGAAAAGAACCAAAAATAAGTGGCTTCAGTGAGCATCTTGCCTGGGAATGGCAAATAGGTTTTTTTCACACATGCTAACTTTATACAGTGGCTGTCTGGAGCACTGGGTTGAATGTATATTAAAGCTATGTCTGGGATCAGCTGGAAAGAGCACACTGGAAGAGTAGTGATAAGATAGTTGTCAGAGAAGAGATAGGGGAGGAATATATATCTTGTATGCATAATCCCTAATACAGCTCACTCACCAATTTGTGGTTGAGATAATAGGTAGGTTATCTGTTTTTACAAGGGTTATGGAAGATAATGCTGCATAAGTAAAGAGGACCATTTAAATAGAACTTTGAATGTCAGACAAAGAAGTTTGTACGTAATGTGAAAGTTAGTAGGCTTCTCAGCAGGACAGTCATGAGTTGCAAGCAGAAGGTTTATCTGCTACTGATTTTCAGGATTATTTGCACTGAGAGAAATCAGAAATAAGAACTCCAGTGGTTGTCATACTGTATTTCCTTGATTCTAAGAAGCAGTTTTTTCACATATTAGCACGTTTGATATTGAGCATATTATCTCTGTGTCTCACTGTAAAACAGGGATAATAGTACTTACCGCATAGGGTTATTATGAAGATTAAATGGGCTAATACATTTAAGGTTCTTCAATCAGTGAATGGCATATAGTAAGCACTAGTATAAGTGTGGGCTATTATCATCATTACAATTATTGTACAGTCAGTATGTATATTTAATGTATGGTGTTTTTTGTTTTTTTTTTTTACCTGAAATCAGTAGGTTTCTTAACAATAGTTGACATCTTAGAATGGTAAATTACAGAAGAGGTGTGAGATAATGAGGGCCTTGGATAGGGTGGTAGTGAGAATTCAGAAGAGTAAGTCTGAGAGGATTACAAAAAGAATTGACTTGATGACATATTGGATATAGTGAATTAAGGAAAAGGAAGGCTCTAAAACAACCCTCAAATTGCAAACCTGAATGAAATGGCAAATGGGATTGGTTTAGGAAGGAAATGTTACTTGATATATGCAAAGTACTTAGAACAATGCCTTCACACATAGGATGTATTATATGTTAGTTATTAGTAGTGGGACTAGTTAAACTGGTTATACACTAAAATTTAATATCAAGTAATTTAATAAAAGTATCAAATATGAATAAAATTCACATAATTTACTAGTAGACAATTCATATCTTCAAGGAAAAATAAAGTATGTGTTTTAAATATTTTTCAGTATAAATCAACGAGGAAGAGTTCAAGTGGCAATGGAAATGATGAGGTGAGAAAAGAGGGTAAAAGTAATTGTATGAAATGTTTATTTATTTATTTATTTTTTAGTAACTGTTGTTTGTATGGAAGATGAAGACAATAAATTTACTACCATAACTGGTTCATATCCCAACAGGTACCCATAGCTCATTATTAGACATTTTGGTTATTTTGTCTATATAAAACATTCAGAGTTCAGAGGGGCTTTGGGGGTACAATGAGAAGGAATTGTTTTCCAATTGATTCATTTTATTTTATTTATTACATTATATTTTATTTTATTTTGTCAATATACAATGTGGTTGATTATTGTAGCCCATTACCAAAACCTCCCTCCCTCCTCCTTCTCCCCCCTCTTTCCCAACAATCTCCTTTCTGTCTGCCTGTCATGTGAACTTCAAGGAATTATAATTGTTGTGTTTTCTTCCCGCCCCCCCCGCAGGTTGCTTCTTTGTTTATTCATTTATTTTTTAGCTCCCACAAATAAATGAGAACATGTGATATTTCGCTTTCTGTGCCTGACTAGTTTCAATTAATATAATGCTCTCTAGGTCCATCCATGTTATTGCAAATGGCAGTATTTCATTTTTTTTTTTTATACTAGAGTAGTATTCCATTCTGTAGATATACCACCTTTTTCCATATCCACTTATCTGATGATGGACATTTGGGCTGGTTCCAACTCTTAGCTATTATAAAGAGTGCTGCAGTGAACATTGGAGAACAGGTATACCTTCAACTTGATGATTTCCATTCCTCTTCTCCTAATTGGGGTGAGATGGTATCTCAGTGTGGTTTTGATTTGCATTTTCCGAATGCTGAGTGATGTTGAGCAATTTTTCATGTGTCTGTTGGCCATTCATATATCTTCCTTTGAAAAATGCCTATTTAGTTATTTTGAACATTTTTTAATTGAGTTACTTGTTTTTTTTTTTATAAAGTTGTTTGAGTTCCTTGTATATCCTGGATATTAGTCCTTTATCAGCTATATATTTTGCAAATATTTTCTTCCACACTGTTGGTTGTCTTTTAACTCTGTTAATTGTTTCTTTTGCTGTGCAGAAGCTTTTTAGTTTGATATAATCCCATTTGTTTATTTTACCTTTGGTAGCCTATGCTTTTGGGGTCATATTCATGAAGTCTGTGCCCAGTCCTACTTCCTGAAGTGTTTTTCCTATGTTTTCTTTGAGAAGTTTTA
Source organism: Galeopterus variegatus (assembly GCF_000696425.1). Lineage (NCBI taxonomy): Eukaryota > Metazoa > Chordata > Mammalia > Dermoptera > Cynocephalidae > Galeopterus > Galeopterus variegatus. Next base: position 521,966 of record NW_007726492.1, on the reverse strand, counting down.
TTGTTTGAAGATTTATATTTAATTCGTCAATCCATTTTGAGTTGATTTTGGTATGTGGTGAGAGGTATATGTCTAGTTTCATTCTTCTATATATGGATATCCAGTTATCCCAGCACCATCAGCTGGCTGTAGATGTATGGGTTGATTTCTGGATTCTCTATTTCATTCCATTGATCAGTGTGTCTGTTTTTATGCCAGTACCATGCTGTTTTGGTTATTATAGCTTTGTAGTATAGTTTAAAGTCAGGTAGTGTTATGCCTCCCCCTTTATTTTTTTTTCTCAGAATTGCTTTGCCTATGCATGGTCTTTAGTTATTCCACATAAATGTCTGGATAGTTTTTCCATTTCATCGAAAAATGTCATTGGAATTTTGATGGGGTTTGCATTGAATTTTTATATCACTTTGGGTAGTATGGACATTTTCACATTGTTGATTCTTCCAATCAAAGAACATGGGATATCTTTCCATCTTCTTGTGTCCCCTTTAATTTCTCTCAGCAGTGGTTTGTAATTCTCATTATAGAGATTTTTCACATCCTTAGATAACTCAATTCCTAAATATTTTATTTTTTTTTGGCTATTGTAAATGGGCAAGCTTTCTTGATTTTTCTTTCTTCATGTTCACTATTGGAGAATGGAAATGCTACTGATTTTTGTGTGTTGATTTTGTATCCTGCTACTATGCTGAAATCATTTACCAACTCCAAGAGTTTTTTTGTAGAGACTTTAGGCTGTTCGATATATAGGGTCATGTCATCTGCAAACAGGGACAATTTGATTTCCTCTTTTCCAATCTGGATGCCCTTTATTTTCTTTCCCGAACCGCAGGATATTCAATGCAGACCCTGGAGAGGGGAGTGGGAATTGGATGGGACAAGAGACA
>NW_007726492.1:519013-520404 GCF_000696425.1 Galeopterus variegatus | reverse complement strand
GGAAAATTCCCGTTATCTATGGCAAGTTGCAAAGTTACCTACACCCATAGTGCACAGGAAGTGGCGGGATGGAAGATAACCGCAAACAAGCCTCTGAGGCCTCGATGCAATAGCTGGGCGGGCTCTTTGGCTCCAGACAGGCAGACAGCTTGGCTCTATGGCTCTGGATAGGTCCCCCTTTTTTATTTTTCCAAGCCAAGAGAACCTCTCAGGAACTGTGCCTGTCTTAGGTTGGGGCAATCTATCCCACATAGAGTACCCATCATAGGATTAGACTGCAGCAGAGGTGGTGTGGGGATGTTACCCTCTTACCCGTCTTTGGCTATCCAGTTCAGCTCAGAGAGGCAGCATTTGTTAAGGTGAATGTAGTGGTATATAGGCACCGCTTAGTTCTTGCATCTTAAGGCGTTGATAATGGATCTGTATAGGCCTTTCCTGAATAGCCTCAATTTGCTGTTTAATGAATGCCATAAATTTGTTGAACAGAAAAGGACCCAAAGAAAGCAAAAGAAGCAAGCCCACAAGCGGCCCTAAAAAGGGTAAGTGATAAGGCAGGAATCCATTAAGTCCGGACCAAAGGGGGTTTTTCAACACAACTATAAGTGGGAGATGATGAGGACAAATAAGCTGAATTGGTGTCACAATCTACAACAGATACATATGATGTAGGAGGACTAGAAACGGTCTCACCCTTGCAATCACATGGTTTTCCGTACTGTTTGTTCACCAATTGGCGAGCGAGTCCATGATCTCCAAAGCCAGAGTGGACCTTGGGCAGCTGACCAGACAAACCAACAATCAGGAAGAAAATGCTGGTTTCCATGACCCCTGTGGAAAAAAAAAAGAAAAAGACATGCTCAGGGATCTAGCAAATCCCTGGCTGAGAGGTTATGATCAACTTGTTTAACCAGCCGTTCTGGCAGCCATCTGTCCAAGTTATGAGTGCGAGAAAAAACCCAGACTGAACCTCTACCCCAGATCAAAACTGGATCTGGGCCATTCCAGGAGTTATCTAGGGGGTCGAGTTTCAACTCGTCCCTGGACTTAGGCAAGGCTATAGGGTGATATTGTAAAGGGGGGAACAAAGTTTCGTGCCCCACAAACTTGTTTTGCGGCCTGGGGCTGGCCCCACTTCCCGTTTCCCTGAAGGGGTGGCAAGGAATTTCCCTGAACATCAGTCTTAGATCTGCACTCATTGGCCCAATGCTTTCCTTGTTTACACCGCGGGCAAAGTCCCGGGGCTTTAGTTGATTCTTTATTATGACTATTTTGACAATTTTTTGCAAAATGTCCGGATTTGCCACATTTGAAACACTTCCTAGTATTTTTATTCTGGTTAGCCAGAAAGTCTTTTACAGACTGACCGCTAAAAGCAGCTGCCATAGCCATAC
>NW_007726492.1:471249-518887 GCF_000696425.1 Galeopterus variegatus | reverse complement strand
GTTTTCAAAAGCCAATTGTTTTACATAGTCAAGATTAGTATCAACATGTCAGTATTCTTTCTGTGTTGTTGTCATTAATCTGTTTACAAAGTCTGAAAAAGGCTTGTCAGGCCCTTGTTTTACCCCAGTGAGTGAAGCGCCTGAGTCCCCTTTAGCATGGAGCCTTTTCCAGGCCTTTAAGTCTCATAGAAATCTTGTAAAGCGCCTCCAACTCGAGACCACCTTTTATAATTAATATTCCCTTCTTCTAGGAACCAAGGACAAAGATTCTTCATGAAATCAAAAAATCTTAATAGATCACTTGTTTTAACCTTTACTCCTCACATCTTTAAAGCTTTTTGTAACTGTCTTATGTAGATGTCATGACAACTTAATTCTTAATTCTTAATTCTTGTCCCATTATCGGGCAGGCTTACTCACCTTATCCTGACGCGGCAGGTTCCCGTGGCGGATGAAGGTTTTACTCTTTCATTTTCAGTGGTTAACCCTCCGATGCGCCGTCTTCCTCACGGTGTCCCCCTTATCCAGTGCCCCACGTTTGGGCGCCAAAAATGTCCCGACCCGCGGGATATTCTACGCAGACCTGGGGAGGGGGTGGGAATTGGATGGGACAAGAGATGCGAGAAATGGAGACAAGACAGTATTCTGATCAAGTCTTGTTTATTAGACAGAAGGTCACATCTTATATAGCCAGCAGGAGGGAATCAGCAGATAAGGAAGTGAGCAGCAGATGGTTTACTGAGAAAACCGCAGGGCGGGTTGTTCCGGTAAATGGAAAATCCCCGTTATCTATGGCAAGTTGCAAAGTTACCTACACCCATAGTTCACAGGAGGGGGAGGGACAGAAGATAACAGCTAACAAGGCTCTGAGGCCTTGAGGCAATAGCTGGGTGGGCTCTTTGGCTCCGTACAATTTCCTTCTCTTCTCTGATTGCTCCAACTCTATGTTGAATAGGAGAGGTGAGAGTGGGCATCCTTGTCTAGTTCCCATTCAGGATGATATTGGATGTGCATTTATCATATATGGCTCTAATTATGTTGAGGGAATTTCCATCTATACTTAACTTATAGAGTGTCTTTATCATGAATGAGTTTTGAATTTTATCAAATGCTTTTTCAGCATCTATAGAGATGATCATATGGTGCTTGTGTTGGATTTTATTGATATGGTGTATCACATTTATTGATTTGCATATGTTGAAACAGCCTTGTTTTCTGAGATGAATCCCATTTGATCATTGTGTATAATTTTCCATATGTGTTGCTGTATTCAGGTAGTTCCAATTTTATTGAGGATTTTTGCATCTATATTCATCAAGGATATTGGCCTGAAGTTTTCTTTTTTAGTTGTATCTTTGCCTGGTTTTGGTATGAGGGTGATGTTTGCTTCATAGAATGAGTTTGGGAGAATTGCCTCTGTTTCAATCTTTTGGAATAGTTTGTAGAGAATTGGTGTCACCTTGAATGCTTGGTATAATTTTGCTTGGAATCCATCTGGTCCTGGGCTTTTCTTCGTTGGGAGCCATCTGATAACAGCTTCAATCTCTTTTATTGTTATTGGTCTGTTCAGATTTTCTATGTCTTCTTGGCTCAATTTTGGTAGCTTATGTGTGTCCAGAAATTTATCATTTTCCTCCAGATTTTCAAATTTGTTGGCATATAGTTGTTTATAGTAGTTTCGAATGATTCCTTGTATTTCAGATGTATCAGTTGTAATATCACCTTTTTCATTTCTAATTTTTGTTATTTGGATCTTCTCTTTTTAGTTAGCCATGCTTATGGTCTGTCAATATTATTTATCTTTTCAAAAACCAACTTTTTGATTCATTGATCTTTTGTATTGTTTTTTGTGTTTCCATTTCATTAAGTTCTATACTGATCTTAAGGATTTCTTTTTGTCTGCTAACTTTGGGTTTGGATTGTTCTTGTTTTTCTAGTTCTTTAAGGTGAAGTGTTAGGTTGTTCACTTGCCATCTTTCCATTCTTCTGAGGTGTGCATTTAATGTAATAAATTTCCCCCGTAGTACTGCTTTTGCAGTATCCCACAGGTTTTGGTATGATGTATGATTATTTTCATTAGTTTCAATCAATTTTTTGATTTCCTCTTTAATTTTTCTTGGACCCATTTGTCATTACGTAGAATGCTGTTTAATTTCCATGTGTTTGTATAGTTTCCAGGATTTCGTTTGTTATTGATTTCTGATTTTAATCCATTGTGGTCTGAAAAAATACATGGGATAATTCCAAGTTTTTTGAATTTCTTGAGACTTGATTTGTGACCTAACATGAGGCATCCTGGAGAATGATCCATGAGCTCATGAGAAGAATGAATATTCTGAGGTCGTTGGATGGAATGTTCTGTAGATATCTGCCAAGTCCAATTGCTCTAGAATGTTGTTTAGATCTTGTGTTTTTCTGCTGATTCTTTGCCTGGATGATCTGTCCAATTTTGAGAGTGGGGTGTTCAGGTCCCCTGCCATTATGGTGTTAGTGTCTATCTCCTACTTTAGGTCTATTAGATTTTGTTTTATAAATCTTGCTGCTCTAACAGTGGGTGCGTATATATTTATGATTGTTATGTCTTCTTAATGGATGAATTGTTTTATCATTATGTAGTGGCCCTCATTATCTCTTTTTATGGTTTTTACTTTAAAGTCTATTTTATCAGATATAAGAATAGCTAGTCCAGCTCGTTTTTCTTTTCTGTTTGCATGATAAATCTTTTTCCATCCTTTCACTCTTTCTCTATGTGAGTCTTTATACTTGAGGTAGGTCTCTTGAAGGCAGCATATAGTTTGGTCCTCCTTTTTAATCCAGTCAGCCAGTCTGTGTCTTTTGATTGGGGAATTTAATCCTTTTTCATTAAGAGTTATTATTGAAAGGTGTTGATTTACTCCTAGCATTTTATTGATTTTTGTTTGGATGTCTTAAGTGTCTTTTTTTCCTTTCTTTCTGATTTACTGTTTGTCTTCTGTATTTGTTGGTTCGTTTGGATGTAGACAACTTTTTTTTTCTCCTCATTATTTCCATTTTTATTTTACTAGTGAGTTTTGATTTTTCTTAAGTTTTTATGGCAGTGGTAGTTATTTTTCAGGTACCAAACCCAGTACTCCCTTGAAAATTTCCTGTAAGGGTGGTCATGTGGTAGTGAACTCCCACAGTTTTTGTTTGTCTGAGAAATGTACTATTTGCCCTTCATTTCGGAAGGATAGCCGTGCAGGGTAGAGTATTGTTGGCTGGCAATCTCTATCTTGTAGTATTTTGAATATATCATCCCATTCCTTTTTGGCTTTTAGGGTTTGTGATGAAAAGTCTGATGTTAGTCTGATTGAGCTCCCTTGTAGGTGATTTGATGCTTCTCTCTTGCAGCTGTTAAGATTCTCTCTTTGTCTTTGAGTTTTGCCAATTTGAATATAACACGTCCTGTAGAAGACCTTTTTGGGTTGAATACGTTTGGGGATCTGTGAGCTTCCTGAATCTGAATATCTGTGTTTTCTCCTATACCTGGGAATTTTTCTACCACTATTTTGTTGAATATTTTTTTTTGCAATCTCCTTTTTCCTCCCCTTCTGGAATACCCGTGACTCGGATATTTGAGTGCTTAACGTTGTCTGATATCTCTCTTTGATTTTCTTCAATGTGTTAAATTCTTTTTATCTTTTTCTTTTTGATCTGCCTGTGTTATATCAAACAGCCCATCTTCAAGGTCAGAAGTTCTCTCTTCTGCTTCTACAAGCCTGCTGGTTAAACTCTCTGTTGTGTTTTTTATGTTGTTGATTGTATTCTTCAGTTGGGCAAGCTCTGCTACATTCTTTCTCAGGGCATTGATTTCCTTTTACATTTCTTCTTTCAGGTCTTGTATTCTTTTCCTAGCTCAGCAAGCTCTGCTACATTCTTTTTCAGGGCATTGATTTCCTTGTATATTTCTTCTTTCAGGTCCTGTATAGTTTTCCTTATTTTCTTATGTTATCTAGTTGAGTTTTCTTGTATCTCATTTAGTTTCCTTTAGAATTAATCACTCAAAATTCCTTGTCAGTCATTTCAAGTGCTTCTTGTTCTATAGGATCTAGATCTTGAGAGTTATTACCCTTTGGTGGTGTACTTTTTTGATTTTTTATATTTCTGGTATCTTTCCTTTGATATGTAGTCATTGTGGCTCAGGATTTCACAGTCCACTTTTTTGTCACTATTGTCTGGCTAGGATCCTGCTGAGATTGCCAGTTTGGTATGGCTGCCTCAGTTTCTGCTTGGTTACCCACTAGTGCCTTAGGTGCCTGGTCGCCTCGTATCTTTGGCCTCTCAGGGGAGGCGTCTCTCTGGTCCGCATGCACTCGACAGGGCTGGGGATGGAGTCGGGCAGCAGCGGTAAGGTCTACCTACTGGGTTGTACGCTGGCACTGCAGGGCACGTACACTCTGAGGATCTTGGGCCTCTCTGGCTGGGTGCCTCTCTGATCAGTGTGCACTCGACAGGGCTGGGCATGGTGTCAGGCAGCAGCAGTGAGGCCTACCTGCTGTGTCTCACACTGGCACCACAGGGCGCGTGGTCTCCACAGATCTTGGCCTTCTCCAGCTAGGCGCCTCTCTGATTGGCGCGCACTTGTCTGCGCTGGGGATGGAGTTGGGTCGTGGTGGCTAGGCCTTCCTGCTGGGTCGTGCTGGTGGCTAGGCCTTCCTGCTGGGTCGTGCACTGGCAACACAGGACATGTAGTCTCTGAAGATCTTGGGCCTCTCTGGACACCTCTCTGATCAGCATGGACTCAGCGGGACTGGGGATGGAGTCAGGTGGTGGTGAGTCCTACCTGCTGGATTGCACGTTGGCACCACAAGTCATGTGGTCTCCGCAGATCTTGGGCTTCTCCCACTGGGTGCCTCTGATTGGCATGCATTCGGCGGGGCTGGGGATGGAGTCGGGCCGCGGCGCCAAGGCCTACCTGCTGGGTCATGCACTGACACCATAGGGCTGAAATGTTTATTTTTTGTATTTATTTAGGTCAATGAGAGTAAAATGCAATCCAGTTTTCAATTTCTTTGTTATTGATTTAATGCATGGATTTTCTCCAATAATGAAACCTTTTCAGCATCATCACACAATTATTAATTTAATCATGTAATTTCCACATGTCCTTTAGAATGGAATTTCTAATAGTTCAGTTTTAGAATTTTATCATCATTCATTTCGGACCTGTAATCCAGGAATTTAAATTTGTTGCCTTCCTCATCTTTTATCTTCCTAGATCAGCCTGTTGGTTGAAAGAAAGTCAGCTGTAATGCTGGGTACCATTCAAGCCTTATTAAAGGAAGAAAAATCTGCTGGGCTGCACACAAAATGGTGTGCAGCAGTGGCTAAAAGGAGTGCGTGGGCTTATACGGGTTGGTGGGCACGAAAAATGCAGGCAGAGAGGGGCAGGGTGTGCTGGTGTATAGGATAAGGCCAACGATTCGTGCTGCTGTGGTGGGTAGGGCTGATGTAATCGGGATGGGAGGTACCTCTAGGTGACAGTAGAAGAGTTTCTTTGTGTAAGAAAACCACGAGGTAGGGAGTTTCTTTGTCTAAGAAAACCACAAGGTAGGGTAAAGACTGGTGGCCATTTTGTACTCAGTATGGTGCCATTTGCATCCAAGATGATGCGGCTGCATCTAAGGTGTCACCGGCCGCATCCAAGCTCCATCATTCCTACCTTTAAGTATAAGAAAAAGGGAAAAGGGTGAAGGTCTCATTCTTCTTAAGCTACTTCCTGCTGGAGATGGGTGAAGATATGGTAAAAAGTAAAAGATTTATGTTGGCGGGTAAAACAATTAGGTGGCGGGGTATTGGTTTTGTGTGGGGAGGCTGTATTCCTCTGGGGAAGGGTCGCTGATTCTGAGGGGTTGATATCCTCCTCACAGGAACAATTTGGCAACCTTTTTGTTGGTGAAAGCCTGTATACGTTCCTGCAAAAAATTAGAGAAACATCAAAAGAGACAGTGACCAAAAAGTAGGATGAGGCACAGGTAGGGGTCCTAGTAGGGGCATAAGCCAGGGTATCCAAGGGTTCAGTGATTGGGGCCACCACCCAGGCATGTTGTCCTTTGGAATGGTCTGGTTGTAATCTTTTGATGTAAGATTGCCCACTTCTAGGTTGCCAGGGAGATTTGTTAGATAAATACCCTACTGGCAGAGTTAAGGTGATGTGGGTGGGTACCACACCCAAGAGGACTTAGGTATGGTTGTCTGTAGGCCAGTTAGGTTCAAATTAGATATGGGTGTAGCCTGATATTGGGGGAGGGTTGATTGTAGGCAAAGCCAACATCCTCCTGCTAATGAGGGGTACATATAATTAAGTAAATGGTGGGTGGCGTTGAGGAACTGTATAATTTGGGGGTCTTTGGGGATGGACATCAGGGTCGAGGGAGCTGGAGAGGACATCAGCTTGGCTGGGTGGGAGTAAGGTTTTTAATGATGTGTTTAATTTGTTTTTGACGTGTTTCATCCTAGAGTCCTCCCCCATCATTATAACCTAAGGGTGTGGTCTTGGTGAAGACACACATATTGGCCTATTGGAGGGCACTGGGCTCCAGCAGAATCCCCCTTGGAAAGAACCATCTGATAGTTCCTTTTCTCGTGGGAACATGACGTGGCTTTGGACCTGTCCTACCAGGGAACTGGAAGATGTATAATAGCTGTGAACCTACTCTGGGTAGTACCGCCCCTGAGTCTAGCCAGTGCCTGTGAGCTGACTGTCCATCCAGACCCAAAGACAGTGACTTGGGAAATGCACTGTGTGTATGGTGAAGTAGAAATGTGTGTCAATGGCCAGAGTCACAGAAATAGGAAGAGGAAAAATGTAAGGGCGGAAGGGCTAAGAGAACACATAGTAGAAAAAAGGAGTAAAGGGTGAATTCATAAGTGGTGTAATTGCATAGGGTGTCCTGCCAAGCTAGCTCAGTCACCCACTCAGGGATGTTGTCCACATCAAAGGAGGCAGGCTGGGATCCGTCTCAGATTAGATCCTGAATAAATGATGTGAAATGGGCAATAGGAGGTTGGGATCAATCTTGGAGTGGCTCTTATATGAGCGATGTGAGGTAGGCATGTAAAAGCGAGAGGATGATTGCCAGGAGGAAAGATTATTTTTCTTCTCGAATTGAGGAAGGAGTGGAGGTCCTGGAAATTTTTAATTTTGTAGGTCCTTAAATAGATGAAGTATAAGGAGACGTTGGTTGGGTGTTGAGCACAGGGACCCCTCTGGCCTGTTGATAACAGATTTTTTGGGTAAAGTCTCAGGTGCTGGTTTTATCGAGGATAAGCAAAACCAAGGGGCCTTTCCTAGTACTTTTACTGCCATGGAGGTAATGAAAATTACTGTATAAGGCCCGTCGCAGCATGGTGAGAGGGGCTTTGGGATTCGGGTTTTAATATGTACTTGCTGTCCCGGGCTCAGTTTAAAGTCTGAGAGGTGGTGGGGAAAGGATGAGGTAATAGAAGGTTGGCCTGTTGCCTAAGAAGATCCCTGATGAGTGAAAGAGTAGGGAGATGCTGGCCTAAAGGCGATGAGCTGGAAGAGAGAGATGTGAGGGTGAAGGGTCTACCGTACATAAGTTTTAGGGGGCTGAGGCCTGTAGGCTTGTGGGGTTGGGGGCGGGGGCAGTCCATAGGCGAGTGAGTGCTAAAGAGAGAAGTTGGGTCCAAGGGAGGTGAAGTTCCATGGACAGCTTGGTGAGGTGTGTTTTTTATGAGGTGATTGGGGCAAGCCAAAATGAGGCATGATTTCTGAGGTGAGAGCATGTGTTACTGGTGTAGCATCCTCTGAAGTGAAGGGGAAAAACGTCAACTCATCCTGAAAAGGTATCTACTAATGTTAGAAGACAGCATGCCCTTTCGTGGGGAGGCATGTGAGTAAAGTCAATTTGCCAATCCTGGCAAGGAGTGTACCCTCTGGCCTGGTGGGTAAGAAAGGGTTGGAGCAACAAGTACACAAAGGACAGTTTTGAATGATTTGTTTTAGTAACTTGGCCATGTGGGGCGAGTAACATAAGGGCTGAGGAAAACATGGTAGGGGTTCATAGCCTATATGAACCGAATTATGGAAATCTAAAAGGATTTGCTCAGCTTGTGTGGTAGGGAGGATATAGCAACCGGAGAGAGTATACCAGTTGTCCTTCCTCTGTGCCCCCACCTTTTGGAGGTGTTGTATTTCTTGGGGTGTGTATTGGGGTAAGGGCGTAGGGGCCATGAAAAGGACCTGAGCAGGAGAGGAAGAGTGGGGGCCTTGTGATTGAGCAGACTGTTTTGCAGTTAGATCTGCTAGTTTGTTTCCCTGGGCTGTGGGGTCATTGGAAGTTTGGTGTCCTCTGCAGTGTATAACCCCAACCTTCTTTTGGGAGTTGTGCAGCCTCAGTAGTTTGTGTTAGACTTACTATGGCATAACCCACCTGGGGGGTGGGCGTGGAGGTGGCACTCCCATCTATGAACCATGTAGTGGGATGCAGGAATATGTGTGGAAAGGGATTGAGAAGGAGTTCTAAAGCCTCCATCCAATTATGTTCTAAGGGTCATGAGTGTTTTGGGATGAGAGTGGTTAAATTTAAGGGAGGGCACGGTTTGAAGGAGAACTGGGAATTTTCAATGGAAGTAAGGTGAATAAGTTGTAGGTAGAGAGGGGAGGGAATTGATTTGGCCTTATGCCTGAGAAGGTCTTGACTGTTTGTTATCCAAAAGTTAGAGCTTTCTTGTTCTAAAAGGGTGGCTGCTGCCCAGGGGTCCATTCTCGAGCTGTGGTGTCTAGTTGTTTTGAGAGGTATATAACCAGGGAGAAAATATCTCCTGCCTTTTGTCCCAAAACCCCAACTGCCAAACTTTGGGTGACGTATAGGATAAAAGGATGAGATAGGTTTGAGAGAGATAGAGCTTGGGGTGCAAGGAGAGCAGCTTTTTATCGCTGGAAGGGAGAGTGAATGGGCTTTTGGGGAGCTAAAGGAATGGCAGGATCCCCTTTGGCTGCCCCATAAAGTGGTTCTGATAGCATGCCAAAGTTAAGAATCCATCGGCGGAGATACCCTGCAAGCCCCAGGAAGGAGAGAATTTCACCCTTTCTGGTAGGAGTAGGGAGTTCAGACATTAGACTCTGTTGTTGGGGGTGAGGTGGACTCCCAAGTAGGTGCCTGAAGGAGAAGAAATTTGGGTCTTGCTGGGGGACACTCAACATTCTCTAGAGGCCAGGAAATTAAAGAGAGCAATGGTGTGGGCCTATGAATCCTCATAGGAGGGGCTAAAAAAAGGGAGGTCATCCACATATTGTATTAATGTGCTAGAGGCTGGGGGAAGTTCAAATAAGTTTTGAGCTAAGACCTGGCTGAAGAAGTGGGGGCTAACCCAAAACCCCTGGGGCAGGACTGTTCAGGTGAGTTGTTGGGAACGACGCGTGTTAGGATTAGTCTTGTACTAAATGGTATGAGCTGTTAGGCTTTTTAACTGGAAGGCTGGGTGTATTGAAAGGCGAGTAGGTAAGTTGTGAGAGATGAGAAGAAAGGAATTTGTGTATAATGGGTTTTAAGCCTATTAAGTGTTTGTTAGCGATGGTGTATTGTGGGATATCAGGGAACAAGGAGGAGTTCTGCAATTTAACAAGGGTAGGGGAATGGTGTGTAGCAATGAAGGGAGAAGTGTCTCCTACTACAGGATTAACCTTGTCTGAGGGGGAGGGGAAGGTGGAAGCCCCAGGGGCCAGGTCTAGGTGCGACCTGTAACAGGAGTATTGTAACTGAAGTTAAAGTGCTTAGGGTAAGAGTAGCTTTGAATTTGAAAAGAATGTCCCATCCCAGTAAGGGGGTTGGGCATTGAGGCCTTATTAAAAATTTATGTGTGAATTGGGTGTGTTGTAGGGTGCAGAAAAGGGGTTGAGTGAACTGTGGGCAGTATTCTGATCTTGTGACCCCCTACTATTGTGATAGAGAACAGGGTTGTTGGTCCTGCATTTTTAGGAAGGGTAAAGTAAGTGGCCCCTATATCGATGACAAAAGAGATCCGCTTACTTGCCTTGAGGTGAGTTAACCTGGGCTCACGTGTGGTGATCTCTTTGGGGGCCTTGGGCCCTGAGCATCATCAGTCCTCCTCCTGGGCAAGGCCTAGAAGCTCTGGTAGAGATGGCTGTGAAGCCAAAGGCTGTGGGTTGGGGACTGGGCCACTCTCTCTTTGGTGAGTGGCACAGTCAGTCCCCCCAGTGATCTGGCTGTTTGCAGTGAGGACAGGTTACAACAGTCCCATGCCAAGTGGCCCAGTTGACCACACTTGAAGCCGTTCTCGGATGGCTCGCCCCTAGAGGCAGCCAGCTTCGGAGTATGTGAGCCATGGATGGCATTAGCCAGGAGCTGATATCTGACCTAATCTCTTTTATAGTTTTTTTGAATATCAGGGGCTGATTGGATAATGAAATGACACTGTAAGAGGACCATGCCTGCAGGGGAATTTGGGTCTATACGTGTGTATTTATGTAAAGCCTCAGAGAGGTGGGTTTGGAACTTGTTGGGATTTTCAGTGGATCTCTGTTTGATTTCTCTAAACTTGTCATAATTGGCTGACTTGTGAGTAGTCTTTTAGAGGCCTTAAAGTATGTGTGTGATCATATTATCCTGGAGATCCCAATCCCCGTGGCCAGCCTGGTGGTCCCAATTTGGGTCCGTGCAAGGAACAGCAACAGCTCCCACAGGCTGCCTATTATTTTGAGCATGTACTTTGCCAGTTGGGCCGCTATCCAGACTTGTTCCCTGTACATGGACTCAGGCAATTCCTTCTGTCCCAGCCACTTCACAGAAGTGTTAAAAAAGCCAGAGCTGAGACAGGGCTGTTACCTGACAAAGGCAGAGGAAAGAGGTTGAGTGGCTGAGGACAAGCATCTCGAGACCAGGTAGAGGGAAGAGGGGTAAATGTGGAGGGGCTGGTGAAGGATTTGGAGCATACGGAGATAGTCGAGCTGGCCCATATGGGGAGCAGAGTAGTCTGACAGATTAAAAGATTAATCTGGGCCGGCCCAGTGGCGCACTGCTACAGTGCGCCGCTTGGGAAGCGCAGCGGCGCTCACGCTGAGGGTTCAGATCCCACGTGCAGACCGGCGGCTCACTGGCTGAGCGAGGAGCGGGGGCAGCACCGAGGGTTGCGATCCCGTTGCCGGTCCCGGTCTGGTACGGGCGCGACACTGAGGATTGCGATCCGTTGCCGGTCACGAAAAAAAAGACAAAAAAAAAAAAGATTAATCCAAGTCCAGAAGGGGAGGTCAGGCATGAGCTAGGAGAATTTGAGACATAGGACAGTTTTGACAGAGAGAACATGTTCAAAGGTAGGAGAAGGCTCGAACATAAAGGAATCTCTCCAGTTTTTTGCCATTTCAGCGAGTATCTAAATCGAGTGCCATCTTGTGGCCACTGGGATCCATTGTAACGAGGCATTTGAGTTTTAATGTCTCCATGGAGGCCGAAGAATTGAATAGGAGCCAGCCCGGAGGCATAGAGCGCAGAGTACAGTAGAAAATGAGATGTTTAGGTTTAGATTGTGAGGATACCATTTAGGGGGTGGGAAAGGGAATGGGCAGTCCTGGTAGGAGAAGAGTGCCACCAAGGAGCGTCCTCCCTGGTGAGCATCTTTTCGAGCAAGAAGCTGCTGACCAGCTAATGGAGTGTCCTCCAATAGCTGGGTGGCACGAGAAAGATTCCCTCAGCCAGGTGCCTGGACTTTGAGAATGAGAGAGAGTGCAAGTCGGGGGAATCCGAAATGAGACAGGACTGACCCAATGACTCACTCTGAATTGAGGCCGATGTTGGATGAATTGGTCTGATATGGCAAAAGAGTGAGAGTCCTGAGTGTACCCGGTTTCAGGAGGTCTGGGAAGGGCACCGGGAGGCAATTAACCCAAGAGAGGGGATCGTCTGACGGTCCAGCAAGGACCCTTCCCAGGTTTCGGCACCAAAATGAAAGAAAGTGAGCCAAGATGCTGGGTACCATTCAAGCTTTATTAAAGGAAGAAAAATCTGCTGGGCTGCACTCAAAATGGTGTGTTGCAGTGGCTAAAGGGACTGCATAGGCTTATATTGGTTGGTGGGCATGAAAAATGCAGGGGGAGAGGGGGAGGGGGTGCTGGTTTGTAGGATAAGGCTGACAACTGGTGCTGCTGTGGTGGGTAGGGCTGACGTAATTAAGATGGGAGGTACCTCTAGGCAGGAGTAGAAGAGTTTCTTTGTCTAAGAAAACCACGAGATAGGGTAAAGACTGGTGGCCATTTTGTACTCCATATGGCACTGGTCGCATCTGGGATGATGCCAATTGTGTCCAAGATGATGCGGCTGCATCCAAGATCCATCAGTGGTCAATTGAGATTTTTTTTTTAGGAAGTCTTTTTAGGAATCCTTTCTACAAAATCTATGCACTATTTTAAAATTTAAAATTAGATTTTTACAGTTCGTGCATTGCCATAATTTTTTTTCTATTGCATCAGTTTAAGATATGCAGCAGCTAGCATTGTTGAAATAATACGTTCTCATCACCATAAATATTTAAGTTTTGTGTATTTTTTTTTCCTTTTTGTCTTTTTTTGTGACCGGCAACGGATCACAACCCTCAGTGTCGCGCCCGTACCGGACCGGGACCGGCAACGGGATCGCAACCCTTGGTGTTGCTCCCGCACGTCGCTCAGCCAGTGAGCGGCCAGTCTGCACGTGGGATCCGAACCCTCGGCGGGAGCACCGCTGCACTTCCCAAGCGGCGCACTGTAGCAGTGCGCCACCGGGCCGGCCCAAGTTTTGTGTATTTTTAGTTGGATAAATTGGTAGTTAATTTGATGTTGGGTACTTGGCAGGGCTTTTAAAAACGCCTTTATTTTTAGGAAATAGAATCACACAGGGAAAAATAATGAATAGAGCTAGATGATTTATCTTTTCCCAGCCCAGATGCTGATTTCTCTCCTTGGTCTCTCCAGTGGAATTTTCTTGGGTAAATGAAATGCAGTTATGCCAGTAGCTTGTTATCTTTTCATTGTTAGTATCTAAGATTAAGCCTGAATGACATATTTTGTGTGGGTATGTTTGGTAATATTTACCTGTATGTGAACACAATCAATTCCTCTACACCTGCCTCTAGCTTTCCATTGCACAAGGTCCACAAGACCTCGGTTTGACCGTAAGTATTGGTTGCCAGGGCATGGCTTCACTGCATGGTCTCTAGTGTGGCTTTACCAGCTCTCAAGTCTTCAATGAATAACACTGTGTACCTGTTGATGCTTTTCAAATTTACATCTCATTTCTAGAATTCTCCCATGAGCTTCATTACCTTGTAATCTTGTATCCATCTTCCTACTTGCTTAGAATCTCTGCTGGATATATATCTCATAGACCCATGCAGTCAGAATGATCGTTTCAAAGAACACAGATATAATCAGGTCATCCGTTTGCTTAGAAACTTTCAGTTTATCCCCATAACTTAGAAGGTAAATCCTAGATCCTTCTTGACCAAGACCCTACTTACCACATCAGCCTCAACTCACAATTTTTCTTCCTTTCACCTTACCCTCCAGCAATACAGAACTGCTCAAAGGTTTTCTGCATTCATCCTTTCATTTATTGATCCTGTGTCTTTTATTGTTCTTGTCCTCTCATCTTGGAATGTTGTTCCTTTTCTTTTTTTCTGGTAAGCAGTTTTTTACTTAGTCTTTACTTTCTCAGGAAACTTGTCTTTTTCCACCATCCCCATTGTCTCCCCAAGTGCCCTTTATTTGTCTCATAATATGCCATGCATAGCTCCCAATTGTACTGAAAATGTTGTATTACCTGTACATCTGAATCTATTTTCTTCCTAGCCTAAGAGATCCTTGAGTGGATGTTTTACTAAATTTCAGTACTCCCAGTGTCTAGCACAGTGTCTGACATGTGATAGGTAGCCAATAATCATTTGTTGAATGAATGAATAAGTGTTCTATGTGCTGTACATATTTAAGGTTAAATGTCAGGGTTTTTGTATTTGGTTGGCAGTAGAATAGTCATTAAAAAAATAAGGGAACATTTAATGTTTTATTCAATTAAATTCTTGCTAATTATTTCTAAGCCTATATTAAATATACTTAATTTTCCAGATAAAAGTTTTTATTTTGGGTGAAGGAGGTTTTACATGCCTTCATTTGCATGTCTCAAAGTGTAACACATCATTGTTATTGTATGTAGAGAGTACCTCTCAAACTTTAAAGTGCTCATGAAAGTACTTAATACTTGGGGATCTTATTGAAATGTAGATTCTGATTCCTTAGGTTTTGGGTGGGACCTGAGATTCTGCATTACTAACAGACTTCCAAAGAATGTGCTGTTCCCAGACCACACTTTGACTGGCAAGGTGCTAGATTGCATATTCTGGATTCTTCCTTTAGCAGTTGATGAAAACAATTTTTGGTTTTCTTTTTACATGTTTAAATCATCATTTGTATTTTAATTACATCTTTCATCTTTTACTTTTTTTAGCAAGACAGTGATAATGCTAATTTGTCACCACAATCTCTAGTGTCATCTGAGGTACAAGTTCTGTTTTTATACACACACACACACACACACACACACACACACATTTAACATTTTCTTTGTTTTATATAGGGTTCTTCCTTACCTCTTCTTTCTAACCTCATCTTTATTTTTACTGTATAACTTATTCACCCATATTTTAAAATTCATAGTAGGTTAGTTCGTGCAAACCTTCTAGCCTGTAAAAAAATTCTAAGTGAAAGAAAGTGAGCCGAGATGCCGGGTACTGTTCAAGCTTTATTAAAGGAAAAGAATCTGCTGGGCTGTGTTCAAAGTGACAGGCAGCCCAGGGCTGCCCTCAAAATGGGGGACGGCACCAGGTGTGGAGGTGGTAGAGCTTATATAGGGTGCCAAGGGCTGGCTGATGTAATCAAGGAGGGGCATTATGCTAATATGGAAGCTATGCAGCCAGGGTGGAGAATTGTGCCCTTGCAGAAGCAAAAGGATTTCTGTTTAAGTCATGAGGCTTCTCGTAAAGGGAAGTGGGGAGCGGTTTGGTGCTGGAGTGGAATACAAGGCCGGTGGCTATTTTGTGCTTATTGTGTGCACAATGGTGCCGGTCACATCCAAGATCCATCACTAAGAATACCATCTTTTCATACAAATATTTATAGTAAATGTCACTTGTTTGTTTATGATTTTTTTATTGGAAAATGTCTGTAGAACACAGAAGAGAATTCACTTTATAAAATGTATGCTTTCTAGTTCATCTGCATTTCAAAATAAATGATATATTTTAATAACAGCTTTAAAATTTTAAATTCGAAGAAATACTTCAGCATTGTACAATGGCCTTTGGTTTTTCTTGTAACCAGTTAGGTCTGAAAGCAATGCAAGAGAAACTTCCTTTTTCCACGAGAAACATCCCTGCAGTGGGTTGTTCCTATCGACAGGAGGTTACACATTTACTGGCATCGTAGACCTAAGAGGGGTTTTACGGGGAGAACAGGTGCATGAAAGTTACAGTTTGTGAATTCTCAGTAAAATTCTCTGGTGGTTTGAAAGACTTTCTTCTAATTCAGTTAAACCTACTGCTTTACAACAAGATAAATTTAAAAAATTCTAAACATTATCTCTTCTACTTCACACTGCCTTATTTAGTATTCCAAAGTGTGTTGACATTAGGAAATAAATGATTATGTATTTGTTTGGTGAATTCAGGACTTTGAATGTTTGGGTGGTCTAAATTCACTGTTACAAAGATAGTATCTCATTATATGTAACTGGTGTTACTTTTTTTAAAAGCCAATATTCCGGGCCGGCCCGTGGCTCACTCGGGAGAGTGCAGTGCTGATAACACCAAGGCCCCGGGTTCGGATCCCACATAGGGATGGCCGGTTCGCTCACTGGCTGAGCGTGGTGCTGACAACACCAAGTCAAGGGTTAAGATCCCCTTACCGGTCATCTTTTTAAAAAAAAAAAAAAAGCCAATATTCCTACTCTATTGTTTTGGGTGACTTGCATTATAAAACTTTTACATGGACTTGGAGATTAGTTTTATAAACATGTTTTTTAATTATTTATATGGCAGATAAAATGGTATACATTCTTTTAGTAAACAATTTAAATTAAGGTATCCTAAAATCGGTCTTTGTCATATGCTTTTGTAAATCCTTTCTTTTACTTTAAGTTGTAACAAATGTAAGCATATAAATGACTACTATTATTTGCCTAGACACTTTGATTTTATGATCTATGCTCCTTGGGGAGAGTAGTAGTGTCAATTTTCTCAAATAAATTACATGTTTTTATAATATATTTTTGCTTGCATTTGGGTAAGTGAAATTTTCATCTAAGAATTCATAACAATTTAACCATAACAATGAAAACAATCTGTGAGGCTTGTGGATTTCGAGGGTGTTGAGCATGTGTTTTGGCAGCTCAACTAACATTCAGTTTGGACAGCATATCACATGTTAATCAGCAGAAGATTCAGATAACCTATAGAATTCTGATTGCTTCAATTTCACGTGTGAAAGGAGAATGGTAAAACCTATTAGTGTAGTGCTTTACTGTTAACAAAGTGCTTTCCCGTAAATTGAACCTAAATGCAGTCCCATGAACTAGGTATCATTCTCATCATTTTACAGCTGAAGAGACTGTTAATTTTCCTAAAGACCTAGTCAATAAATGACAGAGAAGTGACTGAAGGCTAGGCCTATGTACTTCACAGAGTTGTTGCACAGATTAAATAAGATTACATTATTTGATCACTTTATAATTTGCAAAGTACTTTCACTTAGTTATCTCATTTATTCTTCACAATGCCCCCATTTGAAAGATGAAGAAATAATCACAGAGAAATTAAGTGTTGTGCTCAAGACATAGCCTCAGCTTTCTGACTCCAAGTTCAGATTTGTCTAATATACCACGTATCTTTCCACAGCACACCACTGCATGTAAAAGCACTTTAAAACAGTGTGCATTCAAATAGAAGAGATAATTTATCATCTATCATTTTGCAGCCTCTATTAGTATGAATATGTAGATTGGCCTCAGATTATCCACTGTTAAGTGTCAAGTCCATATAGATAGGCAGTAAATGTTTTTAAATTCACCTATCTTTTCATTGAAGTTTACTTCATTTTTTGGAGACTTCAATCTGGTTTTTCTTTTAAAAAAATAATATCTACTTTATGTCCTTTATGTTTTTTTTTTTTTTTTTTAAATCTTATACTATGAGAAGTTTTTAAAAGTGTAAGTAGTCAGGTCAATTAGCAAATATTTATTGACATTTTTTTATTTTTATTTTTTTTTGAGACCGGCCGCACTGCACTCAGCCAGTGAGCTCAGTGGCCATCCCTATATAGGATCTGAACCCGCGGCGGGAGTGCTGCTGCGCTCCCAGCGCCGCACTCTCCTGAGTGAGACACGGGCTCGGCCCTTTATTGACATTTTAAAAGTGAAATTGATCAACTTGAATAGAGATACAAGTTACCTTTGTCTACTCTATTAATCATGGAAAAAATAAGTGCTTCTCAAGTTGGAATGGATATGAATAAGTACCTTGATTATTTTGAAAGAAAAGACGTTTAATTTGTTTTCTGTTTTTAGGCCTATGACAGAACTGATGGTTTTTCACATGGTCCCTTTGGCTTGAAGCCTCGATCAGGTAAATATATATTCTGTAAATAAAATGTATTGGTTATGTTTGAAGCTAGAATCTCCCAGCTTAAATGGGACTGATTCCATAGTTTTAAGTACACATAGATACTTTCCCCTCTCCTAAAAGTAATTTTCTCTTACCTTATTTGTCTTTCCAATTCCCATTCCCATTTCTTTCTTCCTCTTTACCTTCAAGCTCCTGAAACCTCAGCTTTTTGCCTTAGATATACTGCAGTCTTATTTCTACTCTACTGTGACTGCTGTTAGAATGACCACTCTGCCAGCAGACCAAACCCTGTTTGAAATTATAGCACTCCATTATATTGTGGTTTTAAAAAGGGATCTTTTCGCATTTGGCAAGCCCAAAAGAAAATGGATCCATGTTACTTGGCAAGGTATTGAATTATAGTTTTTATTCATGAATAACTGTATTGACCTTCAAGAATAATTCCATTTTGTTTAAAGATAAAAGGCTGACATATGTTCAATAATCATTTTAACCTGGGTCATAAGTTTCTAATAACGTATGTTTA
The DNA here is from genome assembly GCF_000696425.1 of Galeopterus variegatus. NCBI lineage: Eukaryota > Metazoa > Chordata > Mammalia > Dermoptera > Cynocephalidae > Galeopterus > Galeopterus variegatus. The sequence goes on along the minus strand of NW_007726492.1, from coordinate 500,718 downwards.
AATAAGAACATGTATAGGTGGTACAAATCATAGCACTTGTCTTCCCTGTTGCTTTCAATTATGCAGATAAGTAGAGTTCAAATATATTCTTTAAGAAATATTTAGAATGTATTAATAAATAATGGTGTTTTATGCAATTTTGTACTGATTCTTATTATCATTCCTTTCTCCTCATCAATGGTTGATCATTCCTATTAGCTTTGTAACGAGTTAGGAAATTTCTGTTTTTATAGCTTTTAGCCGCTCATCTCGTCAGGAATATGGAGCAGCAGATCCAGGCTTTACAATGAGAAGAAAGATGGAACATTTACGGGAAGAGCGAGAGCAAATACGACAACTTCGCAATGTAAGTCAGATTGACCTTTTGGATCTGCTTTGTAGAAATGGAATAGGTTTAACTTGGAAAATTAATAAGGTATATGGAATTTATTTTCAATGCTCCTTTAAAATTCTTGGATTATATAATAATTAGTAATATAAATATATAACATATGTGTTGATATAATATCTGTGATTTGTGCCCATTTTTTTAATAGAATCTTGAATCCAGGTTAAAAGTTATTTTGCCTGATGACATTGGAGCTGCACTGATGGATGGAGTTGTTCTTTGCCATTTAGCCAATCATATAAGGCCACGTTCTGTGGCTAGTATTCATGTACCATCACCAGCGGTGGTAAGTTTTGTCTATGATTTCTTAGTTCTCTAAAGGAAGATAGAGCTTCTTAAAACTGTCTTTAAATAACATTCCTCAATATATTCAATTTTCAGTTTTGATTAAATTCTGTACGAAAATGCCTGAAAAATAATCTTTTTTTCTTTTACAGCCCAAACTGAGCATGGCAAAATGTAGAAGAAATGTAGAAAATTTTCTTGATGCTTGTAAAAAGCTGGGTGTCTCACAGGTAATTGTTATTTATCCAACAAAATGATCATTTAAGTATTAATTTATTACATGCAAACTGGGGTTTTTCTTCACAATAGCAATGAATAATGCTTTCTGAACATGAAAATTAATATCTTCTCTTGGTACCTTCTACTAAGCCCCAGCTTTAACTGCAGCAGCTATATAATGAATGTTTTAAATCTGCTTTTAAAGGTCACTTATAAAATAGCTACATATATGGAAAAGTTTACTTATCACACACATTACTGACTAAACATAACTTAGTGGTCATATTAATTTTATCTGATCAAGAACATTTGGATTCCTTTGTAAATCCATGGATACACTCTGATTAGAAGACTCACATTCAATGTGAACAACCTTTTAAACTTTATTTAAAATGTCAAATTGGAAACTTAGTAGCATATTACGATAATTTTTTCACTGGACGGACTTTGAAATTTGTAGGAATTGGCTTATGTTTTGCATATCAGTTGAAATACTATAAAAATAATGATCAAAGCAGTATTGTGTATATATAATAAAAATGTGTAGTCAAAATATTGCCTTTTTTGAAAACATAAACCTAACCTCAACATGATTGACTGTTGAGAGAAATAACATTGTTAGCAGATCACAATCAGGTTGTGCTTATTAAACTCTCTTGAACAGTTTTTAATCTGGCCTATAGGTCCCACTTTAAGCTCTTTTTTCAAATGAATAAATATAATTTAATATATAGAGAATCAGTGAGTGAACTTACTGTGTAATTTGGAAACCACATGCTGTTCTCTAGTTATCTTTTCTCTATGCTTGACATATGATATTTGAAATGTTTACTTCTCAAAAATGTTTATGTTCTTTCTTTTTTGTACTCTTAATCTCTTAGTGAGAAAATAGAGAATTTAAGAAGGTTTTTTATTTTTTTTCTCATCTATTGTTGCATTATATACATTTTTTTGTTTTGCCATTTTTTTAAGAGTTTAATTTTGGCTTCACTGTGTTTTCCCCTGAACTCAGAAATGGCAATATATAATCAATTTTTTGTATTTAGTTTTTTAAAAAAGATATTTTCTAATTTTTCCAGCTTTATTGAAGTATAACTGACATATAATAAAGTGCACAGTGTTAAGTTTTGACATATGCACACACTGTTAAATCATCACCACGGTCAAAATAATGAGCATATTCACTACCCCCCCCCCAAAGTTTCCTTGTGTCTTTTTGCAATGTTTTCTTCCCCAGGCAACCATTTATCTGCTTTCTGTCATTACAGATTAGTTTGCACTTTCTAGAGTTTTATATTAATGGAAACATAAAATATGTATGTTTTTTTCTGTCTTTTTTCAGTTTGCATAATTATGTTAAGTCTCATTAGTGTTATTGCATGTGTAAATAGGTTATTTCTTTTTATTTCTGAGTATTGTTTCATTGCATGGATATACCACAGTTTGTTGATCTGTTGACCTTTGGGTTGCTTCAGGTTTTAGGGACTATTACAAATAAAGCTGCTGTGAGCATTTGTATACAAGTCTTTGTATGGATATACACATTCTTTAATTTTTGGTAAATACCTAGTAGTAGAATAACTGGAACATATGGGAGGTACATGCTTAAAATTTTAAGAAAGTACAAAACTCTTTTCCAAAGTGGTTGTACCATTTTACGTTCCTTTCAGCAGTGGATGAGAGTTTCAGTTCCTCCACATCCTCACCAACATTTAGCATGATCATTCTATTAAAATTTTTAGTCATAATAGGTATGTACTGGCTTGCCAATGAAGTTCTAATTTGCATTTCCCTGAAGACTAATGATGTTGATCATCTTTTTAAGGGCTTATTTGACATCTGCATATCTTCTTTTTTGGAAGTGTATATTCTAATCTTTTGTCTTTTTTAGTTGGGTGGGTTTTTTTATGATTAAGTTTGAGATTTCTTTATAAATTAAAGGTAAAGTCCTTTATCTGATCTTTGATTTACAATATTTTATCCTAGTCTTTGGCTTTTCTTTTCATTTTCCTTAAAGTGTCTTTCAAAAATCAGGAGTTTCAGTTTCTTTTTTTTTTTTTTTCCTTTTTGTCTTTTTTTCGTGTCCGGCAACGGATCGCAACCCTCAGTGTCGCGCCCGTACCGGACCGGGACCGGCAACGGGATCGCAACCCTCGGTGTTGCTCCCACACCTCGCTCAGCCAGTGAGCGGGAACCGGTCTGTATGTGGGATCCGAACCCTCGGCGGGAGCGCCACCACGCTCCCAAGCGGCGCACTGTAGCAGTGCGCCACCGGGCCGGCCCAGGAGTTTCAGTTTCTGAAGTATAATTTAATATTTTTTTTGACATTGTGCTTTTCTTGTCAAACCTAAGAAATCTTTGCATAACCCACAGTCGCATAGGTCTTCTCCTTCATTTACTTCTAGATGTTTTATAATCTTAGGTTTTACACTGCGGTCTATGATCAATTTTGAGTTAATTTTTGTATATGGTGCAAGGTATGGATTGAAGTTCTTTTTTTTAAGCCTGAAATTGGGTATATGCATTGATTTTTTTAAAAAACCTCTTTATTGGGATATAGTAACTGATTTAAAGTATACAATTAAATGGTTTTGAGTACAGTCACAGAGTTGGGCAATAGTCGCAACAATCTAAGTTTAGAATATTTTTGTCTCCCCAGAAAGAAATCCCTTACCCATTAGCAGTCCTTCCCCTGTTCTGTCTCTATGGATTTGCCTATTTTGGACATTATATATAATGAAATCATACTATATGGGCTCTTCTGTATCTGACTTCTTTTACTCGGTGTAATGTTTTCAAAGTTCATCTGTGTTGTAGCATAAATTAGTATTTCATTTCTTTTTATGGCTGAATAGCATCTCATTGTTTGTACATACCACATTTTATTTATTCATTCATCAGTTGGTAGACGTTTGGATTGTTTTTACTTATTTTTTATTATGAATAATGCTGCTGTGAACATTCATGAATAACTTTTTGTTTGAACACTTATTTTCAGTCCTATTGTTTACATACCTAGGAGTGGAGTTGCTAGGTCATATGGTAACTGTATTTTTATTTTTGAGGAACTTTCAACATGTTTTGCAAAGTGGCTGCACCATGTTACATTCCCACCAGCAGTATATGAAGGTCCTAATTTCTGTACATCCTCACAATGGTTATTGTCTACCTTTTTGATTCTAGCCATCCTAGTGAGTGTGAAGTGGTATCTCATTGTGGTCTTGATTTGCATTTCCCTAATGGTTAATGGTGTTGAACACCTTATCATGTACTTATTGATGATTTGTATATATTCTTTGATAATGTTTATTCAATTCAAATTCAGTGTCCATTTATTCATCTTTTTATTATTGAGTTGTAGGAGTTTGTTATATATTCTAGATACAAGTTGTTTATGAGATATATGATTTGACAATATTTTTGACTATTGTATGGTTTGTCTTTTCACTTTCTTGGTGGTATCATTTGCAGCACAAAGCTTTTAATTTGATGAAGTCCAGTTTATTTCTTTGTCCTTTTGTTGCTTGTGATTTTGATGACATACGTAAGAAAACGTTGCCTAAACCAGGGTCACAAAGGTTTACACCTGTATTTTCTTCTAAAGTTTTATTGTTTTACTTATTACATTTAGATGTGTAATCCATTTTTAGTTCTTTTTTATGCACGGCATGAGGTAGGGGGTCCAAATTCATTCCTTTGCATGTGGATATCCAGTTTTCTCTACACCATTTGTTGAGAAGACTCTTCTCTCTGCCATCGACTTGTCTTGGCACCCTTTTTGAAAATCAATTGACTTTAAATGTAAGGCTTTATTTCTGAACTCTCAATTCTTTCCCATTGAATTCCTTATGCCAGTATCACACTGTCTTGCTTATTTTAGCTTTGTGGTACCTTTTGAAATTAGGAAATGTGAGTCCTCCATCTTTGTTCTATTTCAGGGTGCTTTTGGCTGTACTGGGTCCCTTGCATTTACATATCAATTTTAGGATGGATTAGCTTGCCAATTTCTATAAGGAAAGACAGCTGGAATTTTGTTAGGGATTACACTGGATCTCTAGAACAATTTGGAGAATATTGTCATGTTCACAATATTTAGTCTTCTGATCTATGAGCATAAGATGTCTTCCCATTTATTTAGATCTTTTAAAATTTATTTCAACAGTGTTTTTTACTTTTCAATGTTTGAGACTTTCATTCTTTTGCTAAGTCTTTAGTATTTTATTCTCTTTTGTGCTATTGTAGATATAGTTATTTCCTTATTTTCACTTTCAGTTTTTTTATTGCTACTGTATAGAAATACAAGTGATTTTCTTTCATTGATCTTGTATTCTGCAACCTTGCTGAACACGCAACCTTGCTGAACTCATTTATTAGTTCTGATAGTTTTTTGTGTGTTTTTATTCCTTAGAATTTTCTCTGTACAAATCACATTATCTGCAAAGAGAGGTAGTTTTACTTTTCATTTCTTCTTCTTGCCTAATTGCCCCTGCTAGAACCTCTAGTTAAAGAGTGGACATTTTGTCTTGTTCTTGTTCTAAGGGAAAGTATTTAGTCTTTCATCATTTAGTATATCAACTGTGGGTTTTTGGAGATGCCCTTTTATGACTTTGAGGAATTTCCCTAAGTTCATTGTGTTTTATTGTGAGTATTCAGTCTTTCCCACAACATTAGTTTAAAAGCCTATCTTTTCTCTATTCATTTGCCTTTGTATCTGTATCAAAAACTATTTGTCCATATGTTCATGGGTTTATTTCTGGATTCCTTATTATGTTTCATTGACCCTTTTCCCCCTATATTTACATGAGTAAAACACTGTCTTGCTCACTGTGCATTTTGAAATCAAGTAGCATTAGTCCTCTAACTTTGTCCTTCTTTTCCAAAACTGGCTTGGCTATTCTAGGTCCCTTGCATTTCCATTTAAATTTAAAATAAGCTTGTAAACTTCTCCAAAAAGTGAAAAAAAAGTGATGAGATTAATGTAGGAATTGTGTTGAATTTATAGAACAACATAGGGAAATTATATCTTAACAATATTGAGTCTTCACTTTCATGAACAAATAATAACCCTTCATTTACTTAGGTCTTCTTTAATTCCCTCAGCAATGTTTTGTAGTTTTCACTGTATAGGTCTTGCAGATTTATCTTTAAGTATTTCATATTTTGCATGATGTTATATATGTAGTTGTTTTAATTTAATTTCTAATTGTTGCTAATATGTAGAAATACAGTTGGTGTTTATGTATTGATCTTGTATCTTACAATCTTGCTGGACATACTTATTAGTTCTAGTAGCTTTTGTAGATTTCATAGAATTTTCTGTAGGAATGTTCATGTTATCCATGAATAGAATTTTTTTCTTCTTCCTTTCTGAACTGAATGTCTTTTATTTCTCTTTCTTGCCTAATTGCCCTGGCCAGATCTTTTAGTACAGTGTTGAATAGAAGTGGCAACAGTGGACATCTTTGAGTGGATTTTTTGAGGAAAATTTCAGTCTTCTACCCCTGAGTATTATGCTACCTGTGGATCTTTCATAGATGACCTGTTGGGGAAGTTCCCTTCTGTTTCTAGTTTGCTGAAAATTCTTATCAGGAATGGAAGTTGGATTTTGTGAAGTGCTTCTTCTATATCTACTGATCAGTTTTTTGTTTTCTTTTTAGTTTTTTAATATTTGAATTACATTGATTTTCAGATGTTAATTCAATCCTGGATTTCTGGGATAAACTCCACTTGATCATGATGGATTTTTGTTTTTGTCATTATTGTTACTGTTTTTATGTTGTTGTTGCATTTAATTTTTTAAAACTTTGTTTAGATGTTTTGTTTGCATCTATGTACATGGGGATACTGGTTTTTAGTTTTCTTTTCTTTTAATGTCTTTGCCTTTTGTTATCAAGGTAATGCTGACCTCAAAATGTGTTAGGAAGTATTCCCTTCTCTTCACTATTTTTGAAGATTTTGTGTATAATTGGTATTATTTCTTTTAAAAATATTTAGTCAAATTCATTAGTAACCCATGTGGGCCAGGGGTTTTCTTTGTGGGAAGTTTTTTAACTAGTTTCAATTTCTTTAATAGATATAGGGCTATTATGATTACCTGTTTCTTCTTGAGGTTTTGGTTTATTGTGTCTTTTAAAGAATTCATTTGTTTCATCTGATTTATCAACCTTATTGTCATAAAGTTGTTTATAATGTCTCCTTGTCAACATTTTAATATTTGTAGAATATCTTGTGATGACACTTATCTTATTACTGATATTGGTATATTGTGTATTTGCTCTCTTTTTCCTTATTAGCTATAGGTTTTTGAATTTTTAAAAATCTTCTCAGTGAATTAATTTTTATTTTCATTAATTTTTTTCTATTGTTTTCTGTTTTTTACCTTATTGTTTTCCTCTCTTTTCTTCTTCTATTTGCCATTGTTTTAATTTGCTCTTCTTTTTTTAGTTTCTAAGATGGGAGCTGAAATCATTGATTTGAAACCTTTTTTTCCCCTAATATACACTTTAGTGGTTATTTAAAGAAATAAGCAAAATGTTAGGATGGCAACAAATGTAGCAATAAAAAAAGAGATGAGAAGATAATTTTCGAGAACTCTTGGGGATATCATCAGTAGTATTTGGTGAATGGGTTATGGTAGTAAAGAAGAAAGAGAAGACTTATGATTCTCAGGTTTGTGTCACTGGAGATTGAAGAGTATATTACCGACTGAGATATAGAATACAGAAGGACTAGTTAATTTGGTGGAGAAGTAGTTCTGGCATCAGGATGGAAGGGATAGTTAAAACTATGGGAATAGATGAGAATACCAAGGAGAAGATATAGTATACAAAGGGAAGAGGGTGAAGACAGAACCCTTAGAAACATTTAGGATGGTAGAAGAGGATCAGTGAAGGCTAATTAAAGCTATTTCACAGTTGCTGTCAGAAAAGTTGAAGAGGTAGGAAGAGTGGTGTCACTTAGACAAGGCAGAGGATAAGGTTTCAAGAAAGACTTTAAGCAAAGGTGTGATATGACAGAGCGGTCAAGTAGACATGCACAATATTTGGCATTTAAGAAGGCATTGGTGATTTTAACCAGAGAAATTTTAGTGGGCAGATGCTTTAGGGGTACGTGTAAGATAGCAGTGGTTGAGTAGTAAATGGGAAAGGCTGAAGTGGCAGCCTATGCTTTTACAAACGTTTTCTGTGTAGAGAAGGAGGTTTAGGTATAGAGTGACAGCATTTCAGATAAGGCCGACCTCTATAATCATTTCTTTAGTATAAGGTAAGAATCTAAACACATTTTAGATTACAATATTTATAAGAGAAAAGTTAGAATTGTCTAGTTTTTACTTGAAGTTTTTCAGAAAGCAGGTTTAAAAATCTGATCCTGACTTAAATTTTATTATGCTACTAAAAAATGAATGTATAAGTATCTTTTTTTAATTTTTTTCCAGGAAAGGCTGTGTTTGCCTCATCATATTTTGGAAGAACGAGGTCTTGTGAAAGTTGGTGTCACAGTTCAGGCACTTCTTGAACTACCTACGATCAAGGCATCTCAGCTTTCAATGGCTTGATATAACATTTTAAAATCATAAGTGTATAGTTTCACTTATTTGAAGTGATTTCACAATAAAATCTCAAATTCATGAGTAAGAATGTGCAGTTAAAAGTAGTTTGCCTTAGGTCAAGCCTTAGTGCTTTTATAAAATTACATTAAAAAATCAAACTTAAACTTTGAATTACCTAATCTTCTTTTGGGGGAAAACTGGATTAATTTAACAAGAGTTTTTGATAAATTCAAATTCTCTTTTTTTCTACGTCAGTTGATAACCTTCATTATTTTTCAGAAAGCAGATTGATACTAAATTTAAAATGTAGTTTCAATTTAATAGTCATATTAGGCTTAATTTTTTTTACATCGGAGCATACTAATAAACATCTGGATAAAGGTAATCATTTTTTAGCAATTTAAAACAATTCTATATTTGAGTTACTTAATACACTTCTAATTCTACGTTATACACAATTTCTTCAGTCTTTGGTCTTACTTTTTTAGAAAAAATGAGTAGTAAAAGCAAAACTTTGGCTTTATTTTAAATTCTTTTAGTATTATAGGTTGGTGCCAAAATATTTTCAGTTGTACTGTAGATTGTTTACATGTGAAGTGCCTGTGTAATTGATGAATCTCATATATAGTCTTAAGCATTTTTGCAGTTTTTTTTATGTATTAACAGAGTCAATGGAACTTTAAAATATTTTAGTAGATTTTGTAAGGTCAGTAATATGTGAGGATTTAAATGTGCCTCACGTCGCGACATTTGTGGTTTTTTTAGTTAGTCCATTGCAGTTTTCCTTAAATTGGTTATTTCATGTTGTCAAAAAAAAGTTAATATGCTTAATTTATGCTATTTAATTTTGCAAAACTAAACCATCTTTTAAAATGTATTATTTGAAAAGTATTTTATTTCTGTATTGAAAATGTTACACAAAGCAGTAAGGTTTTTGAGAACTAGCAAAGTACGAATTATCAAGGACATTTTGATAAATATCCTGCCAGAGTTTGGGTTTGTATCTTGACTTTCAGGAACATTACATCGGTGCTGCCTTATCTATATTCAGAGAGCAGCAATTGAGGAATAGGTTTTTATTCTAAATCTGGCCATTTTTTGGATCCTGTAAACCTTGTGATCCTCAATTAACTTGATGTTGCATTAAATACAGACCAGTCTATAAATATTTCATGAGATACTATGTTACATAAAGTCCTTGTTTAATTTAGAGATGGATAAATTTATGTTGGTAGTGGTGCAGGAATTTTTCAAAACCACTACTGTAATGAATAACTCTGTTTCTTGTAGAAGAACCTTAATAATTACTTTTGTAGTAGCCAAGCAAGTATCATATCTTAAATATATGATCATTTGCACTTGTTACCTCTTACTATGGATGCAACTTATTAAAAATGTTGGCCTGGGTATTTCAAAGGGTGTATATAAAAGGTAAAAGTGTGCCAAATGCTATAATAAAGGTTGGTTTAGGAATAACTCTTCTTGTTTTGATCGGTTGGCATGAAGCCATATAATAAAATTTTGGCTTTAGAACACAGGTGTGTTTTTTACATCCCCCAAGGATCAAATTGGAGCTTTTTAAGTATTAAAGCTTTTTATGACTAAAACATTGAATAATTAAATTATGAGTAATTTATTACTTTAAATATTTGAGCTAATTAGTTGTTATTTTTCAGTTGAATCAAAAAAAAAAACCCAAAAACTAAAAAAAACAAACCTCATTGACATAATCAGCCTCCCTAGAGAAAACTTGGGTAATACAGGTAAAAATGGCAAATAAATAACTAGTTGATGAGTTTTTAATGTAGAAATTTGACAGTGTTACAAATTAAGTGACTGTTAAAAACTACAGCAGTCATTTGTGCTACTTTCATAGTTATTGTGCTCTAGAACTCAGTAACCAATTTAGTGTTTGTTATTTTACAAATAATTTCCTGTTTCATATCATTGAAATAGTAGTGAAGTTGTAGGCATTTCCTTATTGCATTTTACTTACTTGTCACTTAATTATTACTTTAAAGAGAAAATACACCAGAACTACACTGTAATATTCTTACTACAAAGCAAAATTCCATTTAAGATGGGTCCATCTGTGGTTCATACCATGGCAGTTCATTTACTATTGTGCCAACCAGCCGGCAGCACCACCTCTAAAGTAGTTTCCCAGCATAGTCTCCAAGGACATTATGCCAAGGCTCTGATGTATTTCTTTCAGTAGTTTTTAAGTGTAAAATTTATCCTAAATGTTTTTATGGTTATTTTATATTTACTTTGTTAGTTATTGAATTAAGAATGACTATCATTATTTGAATGGGATTTGTGACCTAAAATATTTTATTAGGCCCTGAAAATTCAATAGATAGCTATTTCTGTTAAATTTTATTACTGTATGGCACAAGAAAGAAGTGATGTTGGATATATTAGAATTGAAGTAAGGAGTAAAATGCATTATTACTATTTGTTTAATAATTATCTTTACAGAATGCTAGTTTAATGACTTTTCTAATTGAATTTTTTGAAGAATTCAGAAGTGTTTGTATTGGTCACAGATCTATCATAATTGATTTTCTGATGCATTAAAAAATAAATGGAACACTAAATGTAAATTACCGATGCAAACTGTGGATAAAGTTGAACGAAAAAATTTAAGTCTGGGATTTCTTTTTCTCCCTGTCTACCTCCTTTCTCACCACTACAGCATCCATATTTTGTTGGTATTTGATAGCTTGTGCCTTTGTTCCCTAGTATGGAAAAGTAGTCAGACTTTGAGTGGATATTCAAAGTAAGTTGTTTAAGAGTCCTGATTCTCTTTACATCATGTTATTTTCAGTAGGTAATATTTTCTTAAAATAACAACAATTTTCTAAGATATCCTCATAAAATAATGTCACCTTTTTATAAGATAAACCTTATATAACATAAGTGTTAACTGAAAACTTTACATAAAATAAAAGGTAGAATAGGTCAAACTATGATTATTTTTATTGTAGGTTTTAATGTGTGGTATATAATTAAATTGTCCTTAGGCTATGTGATAAAAAATTAGTCTTCCAATTTTAAGTAATTCTAATTTTTTAAAAAATGCGCATATTTTATTAAAATAACGATTTGTGATTCATCTTAAAATTAGAAAGTCATTTCGGGAAATAATATTAAAGATAATATTGCCCCCTGTTCTATAGTTACTCCCTAAAGTTTCAGATTTAAAGAAGTACTTAAGTAAGTCCATATTTGGCATAAGTTGTTTGAAAACTATTATAAGTTTATGACAGAATTTTGAATTATCTTTAGATAATAGTACTAAGCTTGTTTTCTGCTTTAGTAAATCTGGAGTTTTGATATTCTACATGGAATGGCCCTGGAATTCTCAGGAACCTATCCCAGCGTCCAGAGCACTCCAAGTGACTGATACATTACTGTATATTGGATTAATTTAGAAATACCCAGATATCTTCTGGAATTGGTAAATTGGAAAAATATCAAAAGCTATCTGTTTCTTAAGGTGCAGTCTTTTTTACTCCTGCATTTTAAAATGTAAAAATAATTCCTATGCTTATGGTGTTTAAATAGCTTAGAATTTCCACAGTAGTGTGTGTATATGTGTGTGTGTGTACGCATGCATGCCTTGTAGTTGATCTAGCTTCATAGTAATATTAATTTACTGTTTAAGAGTAGTTAATATTTTAAGTGAGTGATGCTATAAGGTCTTTGCAACAGGTGCTGAACAGTTTTTAATAAGTCTCTATTCTGAAATGTGTTCTACTTTATTAAGGGCTTTGGGGTTTTCTTTATGATTTTAAAAGGCGTATGTTGTGTTGTGATTAGTACTATTTCATATTTTTATTTTCTTTTAAAACATTTTAAAACACACATGGCCATATAATTTTTAAGATAAAAGAAATTAGTCACACAAATACTATGTGATTATAAAATGGTCATATATATTCAAACAAGTTAATGTAATGTTAAAGTAGCAAACATTAAAGCAACACCTTCCTTTTTTGAAATGCTTAGAAAACATTAATTTTTTATGATCTTAATATCAGTCCTCTTTTTAGGCAATATCTCTTCCTGTGGTTTTAAGTTGAAAAATAATCATTCCTTCAGGCTACCATGATAAATGTAAAATGTAGGCCTTATACAAATGTACAAATATATATTTAATTCTAAATATTTATGATTTGTGATTGGAGCTCAAACTTTTAAAATTATTCTTTTTATTGAAACGTAGTTAATTATACATATTTGTTAGGTACAGAGTTGACTATTAGTACTTGTGTATAATATATGATGGTCAAATCAAAATGATTATTAGCATATTCATCATTACTATACGTAATTATTCTCTCGCTGACCCCCTCTCCCTCCCTCTCTCCCCTTTCTAATAACCGCAGTTCTGGTCTCTCCTGAAAGTACAATGTATTATTGTGATTGTTGTTTCCTTCCTTCTTTCCTTTCTTCCTTCCTTCCTTATTTAATTCTTAGCTCTCACTTATGAGTGAGGACATGCAGTATTTCTTTCTGTACCTGGCTTATTTCACTTAACATAATTTTCTCCAAGCTCATCCATGTTGCTGTGAATGGTAGAATTTCATCCTTTTTATGGCAAAGTAGTATCCCATTGTGTATATATACCACATTTTCCTTATCCAGTAGTCTGTAGGTGGACATTTAGGTTGGTTCCAACTCTTAGTTATTGTATATAGAGCTGCAGTGAACATTGGAGTGCAGGTATCCCTTCCACATGATGATTGCCATTCCTATGGATGTATACCCAGAAGTGGTATTGCTGGATTGTATAGTAGTTCTATCTGTAGTTGTTTGAGGAACCTCTATATGATTTTCCGTAATGGCTGCACTAATTTACAGTCCCACCAACAGTGTAGGAGGGTTTCCCTTTCTCCACATCCTTGCCAGCATTTGTTATTCTGTCTTTTTTTGATAGTGGTCAGTCTAACTGGCATGAGATAATATCTCAGTGTGGTTTTGATTTGCATTTCCCTGATGCTTAATGATATTGAGCACTTTTTCGTGTGTTTGTTGGCCATTTATGTATCTTCCTCTGAGAAATTCCTATTCAGCTCCTTTGCCCATTGTTTAATTGGGTTAATTATTTTTTTTACTGTTAAGTTGTTTGAGTTCCTTGTGTATTCTGGATATTAATTCCTTGTTGAATGCATAGTTTGCAAGTATTTTCCCCCATTCTGTAAGTTGTTTTTTCATTCTATTAACTGTTTCTTTTGCTGTGCAGAAGCTTTTTAGTTTGATGTAATCCCATTTATTTATTTTATCTTCCTCTGAGAAATTCCTATTCAGCTCCTTTGCCCATTGTTTAATTGGGTTAATTATTTTTTTTACTGTTAAGTTGTTTGAGTTCCTTGTGTATTCTGGATATTAATTCCTTGTTGAATGCATAGTTTGCAAGTATTTTCCCCCATTCTGTAAGTTGTTTTTTCATTCTATTAACTGTTTCTTTTGCTGTGCAGAAGCTTTTTAGTTTGATGTAATCCCATTTATTTATTTTTTCTTTTATTGCTTGTACTTTTGGGGTCTTGTTCATAAAGTTTGTACCCAATCCTACTTCCTGAAGTGTTTCCCCTATGTTTTCTTTTAGGAGTTTTATAGTTTTTGCTTTTATATATGTCTTTATCCATTTTGAGTTGATTTTAGTATATGGAAAGAGGTACAGCTCTAGTTTAATTCTTCTACATATGAGTGTCCAATTTTCCAGCACCACTTATCGAAGTGGCAGTCCTTCTGCTATATATGCTCCTGTTGTCCATGTCAAATATTTGTTGTCTGTAAGTGTGTGGATTGATTTCTGGTTTCTCCGTTCTGTTCCACTGGTTAGAGTTTCTGTTTTTATGCCAGTACCATGTTATTTTGGTTACTATAGCTTTGTAGTATAATTTGAAGCCAGGTAGTGTAATGCCTCCAACTTTATTTATTTTGCTCAGGATTGCTTTGGCTATATGGGGTCTTTTCTTTTTCCATATGGATGTTAGGATTGTTTTTTTTTTTTTTTCTGTTTCTGTGAAGAATGCCGTTGGTATTTTGATCAGGATTGCATTGAATCTGTAGATCACTTTGGGTAGTATGGATATTTTCACAATGTTAATTCTTCCAATACAAGATCACAGAATGTCTTTTCAACTTTTGTGTCCTCTTCAATTTCTTTCTGCAGTGATTCGTAGTTCTCTTTGTAGAGATCTTTCACCTCCTTGGTTAAATTGATTCTTAGATGCATTATTTATTTTATTTATTTTTTGGTGACTATTGTAAAGGGGCTTGCTTGCTTGATTTATCTTTCTGCTTGTTTGTTGTTGTAGTATAAAGATGCTATTGATTTTTGTATATTCATTTTCTATGCCTGCAACTTTATTGAAGTTGTTTTTCAGCTCTTAAAAGTTTTTTGGAAGAGTCTTCAGGGTTTTCTATATATAAGATCCTGCCATCTGCAGACAGTGACAGTTTGGCTTCATCTTTTCCAGTTTGGATTGCCTGTGTGCTCTGGGAATTACTTATTATACTAAATAGGAGTGGTGAGAGTGAGCATCCTTATGTTGTTCCTGTTCTTAAAGAAAAAGCTTTCAGCTTTTCCCCATTCAGGATGATATTGGTGGTAAATATCTCATATATGGCTTTTATTGTGTGGAGATATTTTACTTCTATATCTAATTTGTTGAGAGTCTTTAATATGAAGGTATGTTGAATTATGTCAAATGCTTTTTTGGCATCTATTGAGATGATTGTGTGTTTTTTGTCCTTGACTGTTGATGTGGTGTATCACATTTATTGATTTGCATATGTTCAAAAATCCTTGCAACCCTGGGATGAATCCCACTTGATCATGATGGATAATCTTTTTAATGTGCTGCTGTATTCTGTTTGCTACTATTTGGTTGTGGATTTTTGCATCTATACTCCTCAAGGATATTTGCTTGCAGGTTTTTTGTTGTTGTTGTATCTGGTTTTGCTATCAGGATGATGCTGATCTCATAGAATGAATTTGGGAGAATGGCATCTGTTGCAGTTTTCTTTGGAACATTTTGAAAAGAATTGGTATTAATTTATCTTTAAAAGTTTAATACAGTTCAGCAGTGAAGCCATCCAGTCCTGGGCTTTTCTTTGTTGTAAGTCTTCTGATTACTGCTTCAATCTCCTTACTTGTTATTGCTCTGTTCAGGTTTTCTGTTTATTTCTTGTTCAGTCTTGGTAGTTTGTATGTGTCCAGAAATCCATTTCCTCCAGGGTTTCAAATTTGTTGGCACATATTTGTTCCTAATAGTCTCTAATGATTCTTTGTATTTTTCTGGTATCAGTTGTGATGTTTCCTTTTTCATTTCTCATTTTTGGTATTTCAGTCATCTCTCTCTTTTTTTAGTTAGTCTGGCTAATGTTTTGTCTATTTTGTTTATCTCCCCAAAAACAACTTTTTGTTTCATTGATCTTTTGTATTGTATTTTTGGTCTCTTTCATTTAGTTCTGCTCTGATCTTAATCATTTCTTTCTATGTCTAGTTATTTTGGGATTGGATTGTTCTCGTTTTTCTAGTTCTTTGAGGTGTAATGTTAGGTTGTCTATTTGAAGTCTTTCTATTCTTTTGGTGTAAGCATTTATCACAATAAACTTCCCTCTTAGTATTTCTTTTGTGGTATCTCATAGGTTTTGGAATGATGTGTCTTCAGTATCATTAGTTTCAAGAAATGTTTTGATTTCCTGTTTAATTCCTTCTTTAACCCATAGTTCTTTCAGGAACATGTTGTTTAATTTCCTTGTATTCATATGGTTTCCAAAGCCTCATTTATTATTGATTTCTAGTTTTAATCCATTGTTATCTGAGAAGATACTTGAAATGATTTCAGTTTTTAAAAATTTGTTGAGACTGGATTTGTAAACTAACATGTGATCTGTCTTGGAGAATGTTCCATGAGCTGATGAGAAGAATATATTTTCTGTAGTTGTTGAATGAAATGTTCTATAGATGTCTACCAAGTCAATTTGTCTAAAGTGTAGTTTAAATTCTGTGTTTCTGTTTTGATTTGTTGCCTGAAAGGTCTGTCTAATGCTGAGAGAGGGGTGGTCAGGTCACCCACTATTATCGTATTGGAATCTATCTCTTTCTTTAGGTGTGATAGTGTTTGCTTTATATATCTGGGTGCTCTGATGTTGGGTGCATATGTATTTATGATTGTTATGTCTTCTTGGTGGATAGATCCCTTTATCATTGTGTAATGGCTTTCTTTGTCTTTTATAGTTTTGGGTTTAAAGTCTTTTTATCAGATAAAAGGATAGCTCCTACTGCTTGCTTCTAGTTTCTACTTGCATGGTATATCTTTTACCATCCCTTCACTATTAGTCTGTGTGAGTTTTTATTGGTGAGGTACATTTCTTGTAGGCAGCATATCATGGGGTTGAAAGTTTTAATGCATTTGACCAGCTTCTGTCTTTTGAGTGGGTAATTCAGTCCATTTATATTTAGGGTTGTTATGAATGGTATTGTCTTACTCCTGACATTTAATTGCTTTTCATATGGTTGTTTTATGTATCTTTTGTTCTTGTCTTTTTCTTTTATTGTTTGTCTTTGGTGTTCATTTTTTTTTTTTTTGAGGTGGTAAGATTTGGTTTCTTTCTCTTTCTTGTTTGCATATTCTACCAGTGAGGTTTTTTCTTTCTCATGTATTCATTTTGGTGATTATTGTGTTTTTGGGTTCCATGTGCAGGATTCCTGTGAGGGTTTCTTGTAGAACTGATTGTGCAGTAGTGCATTCCTGCATATTTTTTATTGGCTGGAAAGTACACTGTTTCCCCTTTGTTTCTGAAGGATAGTCTTACTGAGTATATTATTCTTGGCTGACAAGTTTTTTGTTTTGTTTTGTTTTTCTTTTTTTTTATATATACTTTGAATATATTATTCCATTCTCTTCTGCCCTGTAGGATTTCTGCTGAGAAGTCTACTGTTAGTCTGATAGGGACTCACTTATAGGTGACTTGATGCTTTTCTCTTGCTGTATTTATTGTTCTCTCTTTGTCTGAGTTTTGACAATTTGATTATAATGTGTCTCAGAGAGGACCCTTTTTGGATTGAATCTTTTTGGATACTTTGAGCCTCCTGGATCTGCAGTTCGTTGTCTCTCCCTTTACCTGAGAAGTTTTCTGCTATCATTTCATTTAGTATGCTTTCAATGCCTTTTTCTTTCTCCTTTGCTTCCAGAACACCCATGATTTGGATGTTTGTGCACTTAAGATTGTCGGCTAGCTCTCCTAGATTTTCCTCACTTTAAAAAATTTTGTTTTCTTTTTTTTTTTTTTGGTCCACCTGGGTTATTTTGAAAAGACTATGTTTGAGATCAGAAATTATTTCTTCTGCTAGTTTAACTTCTGCTTGTTTAACTTCTGCTTATGCTCTCTATTGTAGTTTTTATTTCATTTAATGAGTGTTTCAG
The DNA here is from genome assembly GCF_000696425.1 of Galeopterus variegatus. Classification (NCBI taxonomy): domain Eukaryota; kingdom Metazoa; phylum Chordata; class Mammalia; order Dermoptera; family Cynocephalidae; genus Galeopterus; species Galeopterus variegatus. Next base: position 482,831 of record NW_007726492.1, on the reverse strand, counting down.
TTCCAGGAATTCTGCTAACATTCTTTTTTACAGTCTTTGTAAATTTCCTACTACGTGTCCTGGATTGTTTTCTCATTTTGTTTTGTCATCTATCTGAGTTTTCTTTATCTCACTGAGTTTCTTTATGATTGTTACTCAGAATTCCATTTAAGACATTTTAAGGGTTTCCTGTTGTTTTGGGTCTGGTATTTGAGAATTATGGTATTTTTTTAGTGGTGTCATATTTTCTAGTTTTTTTCATATTTCTAGTATCCCTGTGTTAAAGTCTGATCATCTGGTGGAGTGGTTGTTTCTGTTACTCTGGGGTGGCTTTTGAGGAGAGAGACCCCCTCTTGTAGATTCATTTTATATTTCCCATTGGGTGGGGTGTTATAGTTTTGTTTCTGGGTAGAGGCAGTCTTCTATTTCCAGGTAGATTCAATGGTTCTGTTTCGACTCAGTAGTTCCTGGTAGTCTCTGTCATTCTGGGGGTCACTGGCAGCTACATCTGTGGCTGCAGCTGTGCGAGGGGCCAGGCGGATGGGCCCATGTGGGCAGCTAGATGGCTGGGCCCGTGTGGGTAAGTGGGGCCACGTGGGTGGCTGGAGCCATATGGTGGGGGCTCTCTGGTGATGGGGGCCTGCACAGGTGGGGTGGGCCACGTTGGTGGGACTGTGTGGGTAGCCAGGAAGTTGGAGCTATGTGGGCAGCTGGGGTGGCTCAGGCAGCTATAGATGGCTGGGCTCATGCAAGCAGGTGGGGCCACATGGTCGACTGGTGGTTTGGGCCACTTGGACCTCTGAGGCTGCTAGGGTCATGCTGGCAGCTGTATGGCTGGGCCCATGCAGGCACTTGGGGCTGTATGGCTGGGTGGTTGGAGTCATGTTGGCTGGGTCCAGGTGGATGGCTGGGTGGGGCCCCATGGGCAGTGTGGGCCATGTGATGGGATGTGCTGCATGGGATGACCTCCTGTGCAGGAAGAAGGGTCATGGCTCTGAGAGTAGACCATGGTGCAGGTGAGCACGGTGGTTGTGGGAGTGGACTGGGGCTTGAGCAGGAGGAAAGTTACCTCTGGGAAGTGCTAACAGCTGAGCAGATTCTTTTTGCTGCAACAGAGAATTCCTCCTGTGGTGATCATGGTGTCAGAGGCACGGCAATGGCTGAAGCCACCTGCCTCTTTCTCCTCTCTACACCACCCTGCTTGGCTTTTATGCTCCACAGCGTCCTCATCAGGTTCTCACTGCCCTCCCATGGCCTCTGACCAATGCTCTTTCCTGTGTTTAGCTGTCCATTCCTCACTCTGGTGTCTTTCTGTGGGAGGATCATGCATTCAACACCTCTAGTGTGCCATCTTGCCCCACCTTTGCAGGTCAAACTTGGAAGCACAGATTATTTTTCCCCCTCATAAAGCAAATGAGAAAAGGTATTTATTCCTTTTTTTATAAATTTTTTTTTTTTTGTCTTTTTCGTGACCAGTAAGGGGATCACAACCCTTGGTGTTGTGTCGCCCACACAGCGCTCAGCCAGTGAGCACACCGGTCATTCCTATATAGGATCTGAACCCGCGGCGGGAGCATCGCTGCGCTCCCAGTGCCGCACTCTCCCGAGTGCGCCACGGGCTCGGCCCTATAAAATAATTTTTATTGATTCAGAATATTTAGAATAATATTACTTGTTTTAATAGCCTTACAAAGGTACTTGATATATTGCTAGTTAAAAAACAAATTAAAATCCAAGTTACTTTTAAATATCCGGGGCAGTGAAATGTCTTTCATGGCAAGTTGACCACAAAATTGGAAGATTAATAATTAAATATGAAAAAGGGAAAGCAGAGACATGGGAAGCGTTGAACTAGATCCTTTTGTTATAATTTTATAGTAAATAATGCAATTTATATGTTTTTATGTTTGTCTCTCATTCATTATCTTTAACATCTAAGATTAACAAGTGAGTAGAAATTAATATTATCCTGTGACTCAAATTATAAAACCCCACATACTTGGATATAATTATGGTTATATTATTGAATGAAAGATACCCATAAATACACATTTTAAGATATGGATATAATTTATTGGTATTACCACCAAAATTTCCAGTTTTTCTATGTATAAGATAAAGAGTTCATGATATACTCCTAGGTATAATCATAAAAAAATTTAACACCATAAATGAATTGTAGAATTTGTGTACTGCCACTTTTTCATTCTTCAGACTAGGAAGCTGAGGCTCAGAATTATTATTTGAACAAGTATTTAAGCAGTGAACTTCTTTGTACCTACTGTACTAAACCTCACCTTGTATATATGATTTTTGTTTTTTGCAAGTCCTTTAGTTAAAAAACTTTATATATCACCTTTGTTCACAATATGGTGACATTATTATGCTCTGAAAAAAATTTTATAAATTAATTAATTTAGAATACTTTTTGAGCACTTACTACATACCAGGTATTGCTATTGTAGACATTGGGGGTATGGAGAGGAAAAAGACATGGTCTTTTTGTTGAGAGTTTTACAAAGTTATTCATTTGCTGGTTTCTGGCTGTTGTATTAAAATAAATATATAATCAAAATTTATAATATTAAATTTTTCTATTGAAATTTGTCATTCTCACATTTTACAAGTAATTTTTAAAGTTTACTTCTCAGCAACTTTGTAATTGAATATTTATTACTGATAGTTGGTTCCATCAGTTATGATTCTTTGAGAAACAATCCTATTTATTTTTTCCATCTCATTTTCCCCAGTTTTATTGAAGTATAATTGACAAATAAAAATTGTATATATTTAAGGAGCACATGATGTTTTGATATACATTGTGAAATGATAACCACTATCAAGCTAATTAACATATGCATCACAATTTTTTCTGTGTGATGAGGACATTTAAGATCTATTCCTTTGGCACATTTTTGGTGTACAATATAGTATTAACTGTAGTCACCATGCTGTACATTAGATTTTCAGGACTTTTTATCTTGTATGATTTATCTTGTATAACTAATAATTTGTACCCTTTGACAAACATCTATTTCCCCCACCCCCAACTCCTGCCAACAACTGTCCATTCAGGATGTTATGGCAGAATAATATAAACTCAGTAGCTTATAAATAACATACATTTATTTTTCCCAGTTCTGGAGGGTGGGAAATCTAAGATCAAGTTGCAAGGAGATCCAGTGTCTTGTAAGGGCTCACTTCTGGTTCATAGATGGCACCTTGCTGTGTCTTCATATGGCAGAAGGGGTAAACAGACTCTCTTCGGCCCCTTTTGTAAGTGCACCTAGTGCCATTCATGAGGGCTCCATCTGTATAACCCAGTCACCACACAACTGTTCCACCTCTTAATACTCGTACCAACACACTGGGGATAGACTTCAACATATGAATTCTGGGGGAACATAAACATTCAGAACATAGTAACCACCGTTCTACTCTCCGCATATATGATTTTAACTCTTTGAGATTCCACATGTAAGTGAGATCATGTGGTATTTGTCTTTCTGTGCCTGATTTATTTCACTTAGCATAATGTCCTCCTGGTTCATCCATATCATTGCAAATGACAGAATTTCCTTTATTAAGGCTGAATAATGCTCCACTGTTTGTGTGTGTGTGTGTGTCTGTGTGTCTGTGTCTGTGTGTATACAGTCAGCCCTCCATACCCATGAGTTCCACATCCATGGATTCAACCAATGGCAGATTGAAAATATTTGAAAAAAATATTACATCTGTACTGAGCATGTATAGTCTTTTTCCTTGTCATTTTTCTTTAGCAATACAGTATAACAAGTATTTACATAGTATTTACATTGTATTAGTTATTATAACTAATGTAGAGATGTTTAAAATTATTCAGAAGGATGTGCATAGGTTATATACAAATACTGTGCCATTTTATATCAGGGACTTGAGCATCTGTGTATTTTGATATGTGTGGGAGATCCTAGAACCAGTTCCCCACGGATACCAAATGACAACTGTATATATGTATACAAAAGTCTATGTCTTATCTCCATAGCCCAAGACCTGCAATACTACCATATGTGTTTGTGGGTGTGTATAGTGTATGTGTATATTTATACATGCATATGTATACATATATATGCACATGTACATGTATGCACACATGTATATACTCTTCAAGATACTAATTTTATTTCCCTTGTATATATACCCAGAAAGTGGGATTGCTGGATCATATGTAATTCTATTTTTAGTTTTTTGAGGACTCTTCATACTGTTTTCCATAATGGCTGTACCAAATTACATTCTCATTAAATGTGTGCAAGGGTTCTCTCTCTTTTCCACATCCTTGCCAACACTCATCTTTTGTCTTTTTGATAATAGCCATCCTAACAGGTATGAGATGGTAACTCCCCATTGTTTTAATTTGCATTTCCCTGATGATTAGAGATGTTGAACATTTTTTTTTTCCATATACCTCTTAACCATTTGTATGTCTTCTTGTGAGAAATAGCTATTCAGGTTCTTTGCCCATTTTTTACTCAGGTTATTTGTTTTCTTGCTATTGGGTGTCTGAGTTCCTTTTATATTTTGGATATAAAATCCTCATCAGATGTACAATTTCCAAACATTTTTTTCCCATATCATCAGTTGTCTCTTCACTCTCTTGATTGTTTCCTTTGCTATGCAGAAATTTTTAGTTTAAGGCAATCACCAAATTTGTCTGTTTTTACTTTTGTTGCCTGCTTTTGGGGTCATATCCAAAAAATTGTTGCCTAGACCAATGTCGAGATGCTTTTCACTTATGTTTTCTTCTAGTAGTTTTTATAGTTTCTGTTCTTATATTTAAGTCTTTAGTCCATTTTGTATTGATTTTTGGATATGTTGTGAGATAAGTATCCAATCTCATTTTGTGTGTGGGTATTCCATTGTCTCAGCACTTTTTATTGAAGAGTTAGTCTTTTACCCATTGTGTGTTCTTGGCACCTTTGTCAAAAATCAATTGATGATAGATGTGTGGATTAATTTCTGAGCTCTCTATTCTGTTTCATTGGTCAATGTGTCTGCTTTTATGCCAGTATTATGCTGTTTTGATTACTATAGCCTTTGTAGTTTTTTTTGAAATTAGGGGTTGTGATGCCTCCAGCTTTATTCTTCTGGCTAAAGATTGCTTTGGCTATTCTGGGTCTGTTGCAGTTCCATATGAATTTTAGGATTGTTTTCTCTATGATAAATGTCATTGGAATTTTGATAGGGATTGCATTGAATCTGTAGATCTTTTTGTGTAGTGTGACTGTTTTACCAGTATTGGTTCTTCCAACCTATGAACACAGGATATCCTTTCATTTATTTGTGTTTTCTTCAATTTCATTCATCTTTTTTATAGTATTCGGTGTACAGATCTTTTATACCTCCTTTAATAAATTTATTCCTAAGTATTTTATTTATTTGTTTTTGATGTCATTGTAAATTGAATTGTTTCATTCATTTCTTTTTTTGGAGAGTTTGTTGTTAGTGTATAGAAATGCAACTGATTTTTTTATGTTGATTTTGTATCCTACAATTTTACTGAATTTGTTTATTAGTTCTAACAGTATTTTTGGTGGAGACCTTAGAAATTTCTATATATAAAATCATGCCATCTGCAAATAGAAGTAATTTTCCTTTTAATTTCTTATTTGGGTATCTTTAATTATTTTTCTTGCCTAATTACTCTGGCCAGAGCTTTTAGGACTGTATTGAATAGAAGTGGTGAGAGTGTGCATCTTTGTCTTATTCCTGAACTTCGAAGAAAAGCTTTCAAGTTTTCACCATTGAGTATGATGTTAACTGTGGGCTTGTCATATGTGTCTTTTATTGTGTTAAGTTGCATTCCTTCTATATCTAATTTGTTGAGAGTTTTTATTACGAAAGGATGTTCAATTTGTTAAATGCTTTTTCTGTATCTATTGAGATGGTTTTATGGTTTTCTTCATTCTGTTAATGTGGTGTAATCACATTTATTGATTTGTGTAAGTTGAACCATCTCTGTATTCCAGGGATAAATCCCACTTGATAATGATGTATGATCTTTTAATATGCAGTTGAATTCTGTCTGCTGGTGTTTTATTGAGGATTTTTGCATCCACAATAGTCTCACCTTATCCATGGTTTCACTTTCTGCAGGTTCGGTTACTCATGGTCAGGATCTGAAAATATTAAATGGAAAACTCCATAAATAAACAATTCATAAGTTTTAAATTGCACATTGTTCTGAGTAGCATAGTGAAATCTCACATCATCCCACCCCATCCTGCCTGAGACATAAATCTTCCCTTTGTCCGGTGTATATACACTGGCCACCCATTTGTCACTTAATAACCATCTGTTATTCGATAGACCACCAAGGTTTTGCAGTGCCTATGTTCAAGGAACCCTTGTTTTACATAATAGTTGCCTCAAAGTGCAAGAATAATGATGCTGGCATAGTTATAATTGTTCTATTTTATTACTAGTTATTTTCATTAATCTGTTACTGTGCATTATTTATAAATTAGAGTTTATCATACAAGAGATTGTCAAAAGGTGCATGCAAAGATTTGTATTACCTTTCAATTCTTTCAGTTTTTTCATGAACTTTTTGAAGTACCCTGTACACATGTATCTATAGGAAAAAACAGTATATATAGGGTTAATGCTGGCCTTGTAAAATAAGTTTAGAAGTGTTCTCTTTTCCTCAATACTTGACAGAGTTGGAGAAGGATTGGTGTAAATTCTTTAAATGTTTATGTATCTATATGGAATACCACTATACATAGGGGTTGTTCTTTTTCTAGTTCCTCAAGGTATAAAGTTAGTGTCATGTGAGATTTTTTTTTTTTTTATGTAGGCATTAATCATTATAAACTTCTCTCAGAATTGCTTTTCCTACTTCCCTTAAGTTTTGGTATATTATGTTTCTATTTTTATCTGTCTCAACTTACTTTTCAATTTCTCTTTTGATTTGTTCTTTGACTCACTAGTGGTTCAGGAGCGTGGTATTTAGTTTTCAACTATTTGTGAGTTTTCCAGTTTTCCTCTTGTTATTGGTTTCTAGTTTTATACCATTGTGGTACAAAAGGATACTTGTTATAATTTCAAACTCCTTAAACTTTTTAAGTTTTTTTGTGGCCTAACATATGACCTGTCCTACAGAATGTTCCAGGTGCACTTGAAAAGAATGTATATTCTACTGGCATTGGATGGAATGTTTTGTAATATGTCTGTTAGGTCCATTTGGTCTATGGTGTTGTTCAAGTCCATTATTTTTTTACTGATTTTCTGTCTGGATGATCTATCCATGGTTGAAAGTGAGTTATTGAATTTTCCTACTATTATTGTACTACTGTCTATTTCTCCCTTAAGTTCTGTTAATATTTATATATTCAGGTGATTTGATGTTGGGTGCATATATGTTGTTTTCTCTGTCTTCCTTTGGCAAAGTGACTGCTGACGAATGTAAATATAAATGTTTTCCATCCCACTAGATATTTTCATGAACCAATATGCCTTTTTAATGTTGCTTCTATAACTTTCAGCCTGAATAATCCACAGGAATTAAAGATAGGAATGCCACTAATTATCTTTTTTTAGCTGTATGGCCTAGAACCAAGTTTTTTTTTCAGCCAGACTTGATAAAATAGTTTCATTGATGAAGGAGTGAGGCAAAACTACTAAATAATAACACCTGACATTTATTCATTTCTTACATATGTGCGTAACATTGTACTGTAGTTTTCAAACATATCTGAGGTAATCCTCATAATAACCCTGTGATATGGGTACTGTGATTATCCTACTTTTACAGATGAGAAAACTTAGGCCATAGGTTGAGTAAGCTGCCCATGTTTACCCATGTTGGAGGTGGAAAACCTAGAATTCTGCTAGCATCAAAGAATGTTTATTCTACCACATCATCTTCTAAGGAATTAATTATTACACCTACTTTGTTTTGTACATTAAACTGTATTTGCTCTGTGACATGCATATGAGGGTACTTCAAAAAGTTCGCAGAAAAATAGAATCAAAAGATAATATGAATCTTTCCGTGAACTTTTTGAAACATGCTGATCTATATCTATTTTATGTGTATACTTCCACAGGCCACTAGCCTGTATACATATTTGCATTTTAATGGTGGGTATTACAATTTTTCTTGTACTGAGAAATTTGGTGGGGGAGCATCTTTGAAATAATAAACATTGTGTACCATAGTGTGTCTCAACCCTTGAATTTTAAATCATTCAGGAAATATTGAATACTTAATTTGTGCCAAGCATTCCATCCAAGAGCCAGGCATGCACTGGTGAATAGACATATGTTAGTACCCTCAAGAGGCTCATAATCATTGCCCTAATTCATATAGAGTGCCTTGTTTAAGAGTTCTCCTTTCTAAGCCTTCTGCAACTCTTAAAAATGTACATATTTTACGTACTGTGGTGTTTAATTTTATGTATCAACTCAACCGGACTAGAGAATGTCCAGATAGCTGGTAATACATTATGTCTGGGTGTGCATGTGTGGGTGTTTCCAAAAGAGTTTAAATTGGTAAACTGAATAAAGAAGATCAACATGGGTAGGCATCATCCAATCCATTGAGGGCCCAAAGAGAACAAAATGTTGGAAAGAAGGGTGAATGTTCTCTTTCTCTGCTTGAGCTTAAACATCCATGTTCCCTTCCCATTGGACATCAACACCCCTTGTTTTGGGGCCTTTTGACTTGAACTGGTACTTATACCATTTGCTCCTCTGATTCTCAGGCCTTCAGGCTTGGACTGGAGTACACCACCAGCTTTCCTGGGCCTTCATTTTGCAGATGGCAGATCATAGGACTTCTCAGCCTCCATAATTGTGTGAGCCAATCCCTCATAATAAATCTCTTTTCTCTATATATCTGTATATTCTGTTGGTGGTCTATTTCTTTGTAAAACCCTAATACACCGTTGTATTTTGGAAGTATATAACATGTTTGATTTCACATGTTCATAGCTGGAGGGGAATTTTCCTCAGAATCATCATACCTAATTTAGATGATATTCAGATGAGATGTTGGGCTTTAGACATTTGAGTTGATGCCAGAATGAGTTAAGACTTTTGGAGCTTTTGGTCTGGAATTAATGTATTTTGTATGTGAGAAGGACATGAATTTTCTGGAGGGTAGGGGCAGAATGCTATAGATTGAATGTTTATGTCCCCTTAGAATTCATATGTTGAAATCCTAATCCCTGATGTGATGATTTGAAGGTGGGGCCTTTGGGATTTAATTAGGTCATGAGGACAGAGCCTTCATTAACGGGATTAGTGCCCGTATAAAAGAGACCTCAGAAAGCTTCCTTGCTCCTTTTGACATATTTGGACACTGTAAGAATATGAATGTCCGTGAAACAGGAAGTGGACCCTCACCAGATACCAAACCTGCCAGTGCCTTGATCTTGGACTTCCCAGCTTCCAGAATAGTGAGAAATAAATGTCTGTTCTTTTTTTTTTCCTTTCTGTCTTTTTTACTGACTGGTAACGGGATCGCAACCCTTGTTGTTGCGCCTGTACCAGGGACCGGGAACAGGATCGCAACCCTCGGTGTTGCGCCCGCACCACGCTCAGCCAGTGAGCGGGAACTGGAAGGCGGATGTACGGTACAGCAGATAAGTCAGGCACAGAAAGAGAAACAAACCCTTGTTGTTGCGCCTGTACCAGGGACCGGGAACAGGATCGCAACCCTCGGTGTTGCGCCCGCACCACGCTCAGCCAGTGAGCGGGAACTGGTCTCCACATGGGATCTGAACCACTGTGCCACCGGGCCCGCCCCAAATGTCTGTTCTTTATAAGCTACTCAGTCTATGGTATTCTGTTATAGCAGCCCAAACAGACTAAGACGCTTACTATTCAATTTATATCTCACCTACTTTTAAAAATAATATGATGGTTTGCAATAAAAATAATCAATAACCCCTACCCCATATATCCAGTTGATAAAGAACAAGAGCCATGTAATGAATGGGATGGGGGACTAATTATAGCAGGAAACCCAGACTACTGTAAATTACTGCAGTATTGTTCAAAACTTAGCTCTGAGCCTCCCAGCAGACAAGGAATACATTAGTGCACCAAGATCATTGTTTTCTCTAGGCTTTGGAGATCATTCAGTACTGCACTTGCTGAAACTTAAGTGCAGTAATCTTATTTATTGTTCAGAGAGCACAAGCTTTGCAATAGGACATACCCTTAAACTTCACTTGTCTTTATGGCTATTTTACTATATAGAATTGAGTAGAGAAAATGGGAATTGTGTAGATTGTCTAGCATACCACCTCATGCAGAGTAGGTTTCCTCTATTTGGAGATGAAACATGTACGTGGTCAAAGATACTTTGTTGAGGGCCGGCCCGGTGGTGCACTGCTACAGTGCGCCGCTTGGGAGCGTGGCAGCGCTCCTGCCGAGGGTTCAGATCCCACATACAGACCGGCCGCTAACTGGCTGAGCGAGGTGCCGGTCACGAAAAAAGACAAAAAGGAAAAAAAAAAAAAGATACTTTGTTGTGAAAATTATATTCTAATTTAGATGGAGACCTTACATTTTTCAGCCACAGTTTACCTATAGGTAGGTATCAAACTTCCCTTGTGAATGAGTATCATCTACTTAAATGTTGGAATTCCAGATTTGCCCCATAATGCAAAAGAGATGGCTTTAGGCCAGAAAACACTAAGTTATCTTCCTTAGCAATGAAATAACTTTAATATGGTTTCTACAGAACATTTGATTTTTTTTTTTTTTTTTGTCCTTTTTGAGACCGGCCACACCACACTCAGCCAGTGAGCGCTGTGAGCGCACCGGTCATCCCTATATAGGATCTGAACCCGCGGCGGGAGTGCTGCAGCGCTCCCAGTGCCGCACTCTCCCGAGTGCGCCATGGGCTCAGCCCAGAACATTTGATTTTTGAGCTGGAATGCTAGCTCAATGAGCCAACCATAAGCAATTTATCCCCTTTGTTCAAATTCATCTCACATTTTTTCGGTTGATAAATTTGCCTTACACTTCATTGAGAAACCATTAATTGGGTACTCCCAAATTTTTTTGCTTGTAAATTTAACTGCCCTTCCACATATTGGATTGTTCAGTACTGTTACAATGGAAGATGTGTCTTTCTACCTATTGAAGGCACACATTCTCTACGTAAGCAACCCCTCCTAAGTACTTCACTATTTTCTGTGATTATTGTCCCTGAATGTTTGATTTCTCCCTCTTTACTTGGATCATTACTTTCAACATAAAAACATATGCTAGTATCTCCCATTTGAAAACAACCATAAGACTCTTTCAATACTTGAAGCAATTGGCCCGTTTTTCTGCTTGCCTTCAAATCCAAATCTCTTAAAAGAGTACTCTATATATGCTGTTTCTACTTCATCACCTCTCACTCATTCTTTAACCATTCTATTTTAGCTTCCTACCTCATCTCTTCACTGACACTGATTGCTCTCATCAAAATCATCGTGAACTCCATGTGTATAGATATATTCAGTTCTTCGTACTCAACTTTTTTGACCTCTCATCAGCTTTCATCATAGTTGACCCTTCCCTCTTTTTTTTTTTTTTTTTTTTCCTTTTTTTTTTTTTTT
>NW_007726492.1:467504-470249 GCF_000696425.1 Galeopterus variegatus | reverse complement strand
TTTTTTTTTTTTTTTTTTTCCCTTTTTGTCTTTTTTCATGACCGGTAATGGGATCACAACCCTCGGTGTCGTGCCCATACTGTGACCGGCAACGGGATCGCAACCCTCGGTGTCGCGCCCACACCGTGCTCAACCAGTGAGTGGACCGGTCTCTATATGGGATCCGAACCCTCAGCGGGAGCGCCGCCACGCTCCCAAGCGCCGCACTCTACCAAGTGGGCCACCGGGCCGGCCCAACCCTTCCCTCTTTGAAACATTATCTTCCCTCAGCTCGTTGTGATACTATAGTCTCCCAGATTTTCTTCTTATCCCCTTGGTTACTCTTACTCTACTTCTAAATGAGCATTCTCAAACTTTAGCATACATTAAAATCACCTTGGTTGATTGTTAAAATGCAGATTTGGGGGCCTTATCCTCAGAGGTTCTGATGTAATAGTTACAAATGAAGCCTAAGAATCTGTATCTTTATAACCAGCACTCCAAAAGATGTAGATGTCTTATGAATCTCACTTTGGAGAAACTTTGCTCCTTAGATCTCTTTCCTGTGCTTCTCCTGGCTATGCTTTCTCCTTTGGAGAGCTCATCCATTTCTGCCAACCCTGGCTGCATATATAATCACCTAGGAAGCTTTTGAAAAGTGCCAATGCCCATTCCAGACCAATTAAATCACAAACTCTACAGATGAGATTGGGGCTTTAGTATTTTTAAAAACTTCCCAGCTTATTCCCATTTGCAGCCAGGACTGAAAACCACTGATCTATATCATTATAACTTTTATCTTTAGCTGAACCCTCTCCTCAGAGTTTCAAACCTTTGTATTCAATTGCCTACTCAACATCACGTTATGATATCTCACACATCTCAAACTTAAAATGGCCAAAAAAGAACTATTGATTCTATACCCTGCCATCAAACACATTCTTACACATGGAAGTAAATGTCTCATGACAGAAAACAGGGAGTCATTTTATATTTTTTAGCCTACTACCATACTCGAATCATTTGTAAGACTTGTCAGTTTTACTCTCAGAATTTATCTCAACATTGTCTCATTCTCTCCATCTCTACTTTCAAAACTCTAGTTCAAGCCAACATCATTTCTGGACTGCTGCAATAACCTCCTAACCAGCCTTGCTTCCACATTTGCTTCTCCAGTTCATATTCCTCATGGCAAACTCAACTGACCTGTTAAACACATAAATTTTTATGTCATCCCCTTTGTTTAAACATCTCAGAATAAACCCTGGCTTACGTCTCCAACTTCAATTCTGCTATCTCCCAAGTCACCATTCTCCAGCTATATGGGGATCATTTCTATTCACCAACCTTACCAATGTATGACGGCCTTTGTATGCTGTCTGAAATGCAATTCCCCCATTGCTGGCTTTTTATCATTCAGCTCGAAAGGGTCCTCCTCAAGAGTTCTCCCCTGTTACTCTAACACAGCAGCCTGTTTGTTTCTTTCATAGTACTCACTGTGACAATTTATTTGGTTATAACACTTCCACGTTAGATGGTAAAATTCATTAGAGCTTGGATCTTAATATATCTTTATTACTTTATCTTTAGCAGTTAACAATGCCTGGTACCTAGTAGGAGCTCAATACAAATTTTTGAGTTATGAGTAAAAACTTTAATTAATATTCCCAGATAACAAAATGAAATGACTTCCTGAACTTCCCTGTCTTACTCACCAAGCTTGGCAAATTCCAATTCCCCATTCAGGTGCAGGGTTTCTCAAGACACTCTTTGCCAATACTCCTCTCTTCCCACCACACACATATTAGTTTGAGTTCCCTTTCACACATTCTCATACTGTTTAAAAATGATTTCCCTAGTAAGCATTTGTTCAGTCAATGAATGGTATGTCAAAAAAATCTAAATCTTTATAAATTTTGTTAGAAATGTTAGAGATGGAGTCATTCCTACCTATACCAGTTTTCAAGATAGTATTACAATAAAGGCTGTGAAGAAATATTAAACCCAGGGAACTATATTTAGATAATTTAGCATGATTCATAGATGACTTCAATCTATAAATTCACAGGTCAAAAGTTTTTCTATTCTTTAAAATTCTTACATAGTTATTAACTTCTCAATTGTATGAAAATAGAGAGTTAACTAATAGTCAAAAGACGACTGTGCTTTTAAAAGCATTTGCAGGAGAGAAGGAGAGGTACAGAAAGTAGGGGAGGGAAAGAGGGTGGAAGATACTTTGAGGAGATACTTAGAAAATTGATGAGTTCTAAACATGGAGAGAGAGCATTTTTTTTTGGGGGGGGGTCTGGTATTTATTTATTCATTTTTTAAAAATTTTATTTTGTCGATATACAAAATATATTTTGTGGCCCATTACCAAAACTTCCCTCCCTCCTTCCTTTCCTCCCTCCCACCCAACAATGTCCTTTCTGTTTGCTTGTCGTATCAACTTCAAGGAATTGTACTTGTTACGTCTTCATTCCCCCCCGTTTTTTTGTGTGTGTGTCTGTGTGTGTGAATTTATTTATTTATTTTTAGCTCCCACCAATAAGTGAGAACATCTGAAAGTGGAGGAATGAAAAAGGTATTCCATGCAAATGGAAACAAAAAACAAACAAAAATAAGTTCATCCATGTTGCTATGAATGGCAGTATTTCATTCTTTTTCATACTAGAGTAGTATTCTATTATGTAGATATACCACATTTTCCATATCCACTCATCCGATGATGGACATTTGGGCTTGTTCCAACTCTTGGCTATTGTA
>NW_007726492.1:465339-467094 GCF_000696425.1 Galeopterus variegatus | reverse complement strand
CCTTAGAGAAATGCCTACTTAGCTCTTTTGCCCATTTTTTAATTGGGTTGCTTGCTTTTTTATTGTAAAGTTGTTTGAGTTCCTTGTATATTCTGAATATTAATCCTTTGTCAGATTTATATTTTGCAAATATTTTCTGCCACTCTGTTGGTTGTCTTTTAACTCTGTTACTTGTTTCTTTTGCTGTGCCGAAGCTCTTTAGTTTGATATAATCCCATTTGTTTATTTTTCCTTTGGTTGCCCATGCTTTTGGGGTCGTATTCATGAAGTCCGTGTTTGGTCCTATTCCCTGAAGTGTTTCTCCTATGTTTTCTTTAAGAAGTTTTATTGTTTCAGGGTGTATATTTAAATCTTTAATCCATTTTGAGTTGATTCCAGTATATGGTGAGAAGTATGGGTCTAGTTTCATTCTCCTGCATATGGATATCCAGTTATCCCAGCATCATTTCTGAAGAGGCAGTCTCTTCCCCAGTGTATAGGCTTGGTGCCTTTGTCAAAGATCAGATNGTTTGACTTCATCTTTTCCATTCTGGATGCCCTTTATTTCCTTCTCTTCTCTGATTGCTCTTGTTAGTACTTCCAACACTATGCTGAATAGGAGTGGTGAGAGTGGGCATCCTTGTCTAGTTCCTGATCTTAAAGGAAAAGCTTTCAGCTTTTCCCCATTCAGGATGATATTGGCAGTGGGTTTATCATCGATGGCTTTAATTATGTTGAGATAGTTTCCATCTATACCTAACTTATAGAGGGTCATTGTCATGAATGAGTGCTGAATATTATCAAATGCTTTTTCAGCATCTATAGAGATGATCATATGGTCCTTGTGTTTGATTTTATTAATAAGGTGTATCACACTTATTGATTTGTGTATGTTGAACCAACCTTGCATCCCTGGGATGAAGCCCACTTGATCATTGTGTATAATTTTGCATATGTGTTGCTGTATTTGGTTAGTTCGAATTTTAGTGAGGACTTTTGCATCTATATTCATCAAGGATATTGGCCTGTACTTTTCTTTTTGGTTATTTCTTTACCTGGTTTTGGTATCAGGATGCTGTTTGCTTCATAGAATGAATTTGGGAGATTTGCGTCTGTTTTAATCTTTTGGAGTAGTTTGTAAAGAATCGGTGTCAAATCCTCTTTGAATGTTTGGTAAAATTCTGCTGTGAATCCATCTGGTCCTGGGCTTTTCTTTGTTGGGAGCCTTCTGCTAACAGCTTCAATCTCCTCTATTTTTATTGGTCTGTTCAGATTTTCTATGCCTTCATGGTTCAGTTTTGGGAGCTTCTGTGTGTCCAGAAATATATCCATTTCTTCCAGATTTTCAAATTTGTTGGTGTATAGTCGTTTATAGTAGTCTCGAGTGATTCCTTGTATTTCAGATGAATCAGTTGTAATATTGCCTTTTTCATTTCTATTATTGTTATTTGAATTTTCT
This sequence comes from Galeopterus variegatus, assembly GCF_000696425.1. Taxonomy (NCBI): domain Eukaryota; kingdom Metazoa; phylum Chordata; class Mammalia; order Dermoptera; family Cynocephalidae; genus Galeopterus; species Galeopterus variegatus. The sequence goes on along the minus strand of NW_007726492.1, from coordinate 465,656 downwards.
CTCTTCTTTTTTTTGTTAGCCATGCTAATGGTTTGTGAATTTTATTTATCTTTTCAAAAAACCAACTTTTTGAATGATTGATCTTTTGTATTTTTTGGGGGGTTTCAATTTCATTAAGTTCTGCTATGATCATAATGACTTCTTTCCGTCTGCTAGCTTTAGGTATGGATTGTTTTTGTCTTTCTAGTTCTTTAAGGTGAAGTGTTAGGTTGTTCACTTGCCATCTTTCCATTCTTCTGAGGTGTGCATTTAAAGCAATAAATTTCCCCCTTAGTACTGCTTTTGCAGTATCCCACAGGTTTTTGTATGATGTATCA
>NW_007726492.1:463361-464424 GCF_000696425.1 Galeopterus variegatus | reverse complement strand
TTTAAGATTCTCTCTTTGTCTTTGAGTTTTGCCAATTTGACTATAACATGTCTTGTAGAAGTCCTTTTTGGGTGAGTACATTTGGAGATCGCTGAGCTTCCTGGATCTGAAGATCTGTAATTTTTCCTATACCTGGGAAGTTTTATGCCATTATTTTGTTGAATATGTTTTCAATGCAATCTCCTTTTTCCTCCCCTTCTGGAATACCCATTACTGGGATATTTGAGCGCTTAAGGTTTTCTGATATCTCTCTCAGATTTTCTTCAATGTCTTTGATTCTTTTTTCATTTTTTTTGTCCACTTGTATTATTTCAAACAGCCCATCTTCAAGTTCAGAGGGTCTCTCTTCAACTTCCTCTATCCTGCTGGTTAAACTCTCCATTGTGTTTTTTATTTCACTGAATAACTTCTTCAGTTCGGCAAGTTCTGCTACATTTTTTTTAAGGACATTGATTTCCTTGTACATTTCCTCTTTCAGGTCCTGTGTACTTTCCCTCATTTCATCATGATGTCTAGCTGAGTTTTCTTATATCTCATTCAGTTTCCTTAGAATTATCACTCGAAATTCCTTGTCAGTCATTCAAGGGCTTCTTGTTCTGTAGGATCTAGACCTTGAGATTTATTAACTTTTGGTGGTGTACTTTCTTGATTTTTTGTATTTCTGGTGTCTTTTNCTTTTGATTGGGGAATTTAATCCTTTTACATTAAGAGTTGTTATTGAACAGTGTTGATTTATTCCTAGCATTTTATTGATTGGTTGTCTTAGGTGTCTTTTGTTCCTTGATTTCTGATTTATTGTTTGTTTTCTGTGTTTTTTGGTTCCTTAGGTTGTAGATAGTGTTTTATTTTGTTTGTTTTCTCTTCATGCATGCCCTTTTTATTATACTAGTGGGTTTTGATTTTTCTTGGGTTTTTATGGCACTGGTAGTTATTTTTCAGGAGCCAAACCCAGTAGTCTCTTGAGAATTTCCTGTAAGGGTGGTCATGTGGTGGTGAACTCCTACAGGTTTTGTTTGTCTGAGAAATATACTATTTGCCCTTCATTTCAGAAGGATAGCCTTGC
>NW_007726492.1:441029-462361 GCF_000696425.1 Galeopterus variegatus | reverse complement strand
GGCCACTAGTGCCTTGTGTGTGTGGTTGCCTCAGGTCTTGGGCCTCTCTGGGGAGCCACCTTTCTGGTTAGTGTGGACTCTGCCGGGATGCTGGATCACGGGGCAGTACCACAGGGTGTGTGATCTCTGCTGATCTTCCACCTCCTGTGCAGGACTTCTCCCTGTTCTGTGCGCTCCGGCCCGGGCTGCTGGGGTGCACCGAGGCACCGCGGAGTTTGTGTTTTCTGCAGAGCTTCCTCTTCCCCTACAGGATGTCTCCCTGCTCTGTGCGTGCTAGGCCAGGCTTGCGATGGAGGTGGGTGGTGGCAGTGAATCCTACCTGCTGCTGGATCACATGGCGGCGGCCCCCCCGTAGGATGTGTGAACTCTATGGAGCTTCTGTCTCCCTTTTTGGTCATCTCTGTGCTCCGTACCCATTGGGCCGGGGTGCTGGATTGTGCGGCAGCAGTGTGGTCCCTGTGGAGTTCCCGCCTCCCCTGCCGGACGTCTCCCTTCTCCATGCGCACTAGGTGGGGCTGGGAATGTAGCCGGGTCCTTGCGGTGAAGCCTACCTGCTGGATCACGCAGTGGCAGCCCCACAGGGTGTTTGGTTTCTGCCGAGTCTCCGCCTCCCTTGCCGGACGTCTCCCCACTCTGTGCGCAATGGGCTGGGCTGAGGGGTGGCAGTGAAGTCTACCTGCTGGATCACACAGTGGCGGCCCCACAGGGTGTGTGGTTTCTGCCGAGCCTCCGCCTCCCTTGCTGGACGTCTCCCCACTCTGTGTGCACAGGGCTGGGCTGCTGTCTTTTATCTCTTCAAATCTTGCATATCTTCTCCTCCCCTTTCATTCTAAGCAAATGATTTCATTTATTCTGAAGATAAGAAAACTGAAGAACAGATGTTACAAAACTTTCAGAAAGCCTCAACAAAAGTGGCAGGACCAGAATTCAAAACCGGACATGATGGCATCAGAGCCTACACTCTCATCAGTTTACCCTATGTGGCTCCAATCTGGTTCACAGCCCTGGCAGTCCACCAAAAAGTCTTTTGAAAAGGTCTACAATGGCCTGTATGTTCCCAAACCTAAAGCATAATTTATACTCATTTTATTCAATTTTATAGTAGCAATCAAGAGGTGAGTTTCTATCCTCATACATTTTGCTCGTCTCTAAGCCACCACTCTAGACTAGATTTCCTCCTACCTCATTAACATAGGAGATTGGCTGCTTCTCCTTTCTCAGCAAGACTTCTAAACATTGAATGGAGAGTGCCAAGGCTCGGGAGAGCATTTTGGAAATGGAGTAAACTATACTTTGAATTCATCTGCTTAAATCATGTCTGAGAATTTAGAGTAAAATGTCTTCCAAAGATTGGAGTTCCCAATGATTTAAGTAATTTTGGTGACAAACAGATCCTCCTTAGGGTTTTTAATCTTTAACAAAGTTTTAAAGGGTTCCAACTTTAAACTTAAAGTAGTTAATAAAATGAACAGTAGCTGATGGAATAATTAGTTGTCTGATAGGGAGAATTCTGGAATCTGTAAAACAAGGAGCTATAAAACCAGGAGAAATAGCTCTCAGTCTCCAATGGGCATTTATGCCTGTCACTGAATGAGATCAAGGGAAATGTGTTCACCGTAGTGATAATTACTAATAATTTTTGTTGTTTGATTAAAAATGTGAGTGAGCTCCTCTCTTGACCTATTGCACTATTTGTCATTTAACAAGATTAAGTTGTAATTAGATACATACGATCAAGCATGCATCTGCATTTTTTTTAACTGGAAAGCTTGGTGAGCCATCAAAGAAGTTGTGTTTTGTTCATACATCCTTCATTAAAATAGTACATTGTACAAGCAATTGACAATAGATACTGTATTAAAAAATATTAACCCAGTTGTAAGATTGGTAGATTGTATGGTAGTTCAATCTGTAGTTGTATGAGAAACCTACATACTGTTTTCCATAATGGCTGTACTATTTACAGTCCTACCAGCACTGTAGGAGTGTTTCTCTTTCTGTGTATCCTCGACAGCATTTGTTATTCTCTGTCTTTTTGATAATAGATCCAGCAATCCCACTATTTGGTATATATGCAGAAGAATGGAAATCATCATGTTGAAGGGATACCTGCACTCCCATATTTATCACAGCTCTATTTACAATAGCCAAAATATGGAACCAACCTGAATGTCCATTGATGGATCACTGGATAAAGAAAATGTGGTATATATACACAATCGAATATTACTCAGCCATAAAAAAGAATGAAATTCTGGCATTTGCAGTAACACGGATGATCTTGGAGAAAATTATGTGGAGTGAAAAAAGCCAAGCACAGGAAGAGAAACACCACATGTCCCCCCACTCATAAGTGGGAGCCTAAAAAGAAAGAAAGAAAGAAAGAAACAACAACAACCACAATAACATATTGAACTTTCAGAAGGAGAGAACAGAGGTATGGTTAGGTGGGAGAGGGGGAGAAGAAGTGGTGTTAGGGAGAAATTGGGTAATGGACACAAAGAATAATTGCATTTTGTAATGAGGAGTGTGCTAATAATCCTGATATGATCATCACATATTGTACACATATACTGATAGTCAACACTGTACCCCACCAATATGCATAATCAAATATGTTTCAGTAATAATAATAATCAAAAATGCTCATGAGAGACACAGGACCAGGTACAAGGTAGTAAAAAATAAATGAGGACCATTTTATATGTTTGTTCAAATATGGATGTACCATATCATGTTTATCTGCTGAATGTCTAAGATAATTGTACTCATGCCAAAATAAATCTAAATTTTGAAAAAAAATTAACCAGTGGTGGTAGAGTTTGCAGGTACTATAATAAAAATTGTAAGATTGCAAAGGGCCTGATTTTATTGCAAGTCAGGTGCAATTGCAAAGTGGTGCCAGAGCAAAAGAATTCCTCGACCTTTTTCTGTAGCTATATTTAAAATGCCTTATATTTAGCATGCTTTTGAAATGTTGTAATTGGATTGGAACCCCATAAAAGCTAGCCGACAAGAAAAGAAAAATGTTATGATTAGGGAAATATTATTATGGTGTTTTTATAAAGACAATTTCTTTTAAAAAGAAGGGTTTTTGGTCAAGATGGAGATCTCTGACCCGCTTTTGGCAATAGGCACAGCCTTGGGAGGCAGAGAGTATAAAGTTGTTTATTTTTCTTCATGCAGAGAGTAAGTTTTCTCAGCACCACCTACTAAATGATAGATTATTTTTCCTTTGATTGTGGTGCCACCTTTATCATATATCAAATTCCCGTATATACATGTGTCTATCTCTCAGCTCTCTACTTTTTTTCTATAGGTCTACTTGACCAGTTGCACCAATATCACAATTTTTAAGAAAGTAAAAAACTTATTATGGCCCTTCCCTCATCTTTCTTAAGGTTAGCATAACAATTTGTGGACCTTTATTCTACTGTATACATTTTAGTACATTTATCGACTTAAAAAGTTCAACTGAAATTTTGGTTTGAGATTACATTGAATTTAAATATTAATTTGGGAATAATTGATATATTTATAACGTCATCCCATTCAAGAGCATGAAATTTATCTCTGTTCAGTTCATCTGTCTCCTCTATTAGGGTTTTGTCATTTTCTCCATAGAGGTCTCAGGCCCTCTTGATTAATTCCTAGATATTTTATCATTTTGAGGCAATTGTGAATAGTATCTTTTTATTATATTTTTAGTTGGTCATTGCTGACATGGAAAAAATGTTACTAATTTTGTATCTGAAACTCTTCTTTAACTCTTCTGAGTTTTAATGAGTTGCTAATTCTACTAATTCTTCAGTGTAAGTGATCATATAATGATGGTTTTAAAGTCTTCTTTCTAAACCTTAAACCTCTCATTTGTTTATAACATTGGTCAGGACCTTTAATACATTTAAAAAAAATTTTTTTATTGAAACATAACTGATTGTACATATCTATGGGGTACTGCATTGAATATCAGTACCTGTGTACAATATGTGATGCTCAAATCAGGATAATTATTATATTCAGCATTACACCGTGTAAACATTTTGTCCTCTTCTTGGTCTTTACAAAAATGTAATTGTTATTCTATTAAGTATAATATTTTCTATAAGCTTAAAAATATTAAGTGTCTTTGTTTTATGGATTTTAAAAAATAATCATAAATAGATGTTGACCCTTACCAAATACTTTTCTTCCTCAATTGTAAGTTAATACAATTGTCTGTTATGTGGTGGTTTTACATTAATAGATTTTCTGATGTCGAATCAAGCTTGTACTCATGGAATAAATCTTACCTGCCTGTAACTTTTTAACACCTTATTTTTCAGTTAGCTGTCCTGTTATTAGCCCTAGTCACATGCACCTACTCTTATTACTATAGTGTAATGATTGCCTCAAGAAGATGCAGTGTTGAGGCAAAACCAAACTACGAACCTCTTTTTTCCTAACCATTCTCCTCACTGCTGCCTCTAGCCAACTTTTTCTCCAGGCCACAGCCCACTGTCCTACCCCACATACAAACATTTGTGTCTTCACAGCAGGGTTTCAAAGATATTTTGAAGGCCTATGTTTCTGTTTCCCTTTATAGTTCCTCCAGAGTTAATTTTGAGGAAGGAGCCAGTAACTTGTGCTAGTTTTCCACCATTGACAGGATCTTTGGAAGTCATCCTTAGGTATTTTATATATGAACTGCTGTTAAACTAGATTCTCTTAGTCTGTATTTGTACAATTTAGTTTATAAACCTTTACAGTTTTTCTCAATATATTTTATCTTGTTATTTGTCAGATCTTTCCAAAATATTTTTGAATCTTGATTCTGCAGTGCAGCTTATTAGCAATCCATCAGTTAGCACATCCAAATTTTATAAGCATATCATTTATGCGTTCATATAAGTCTGTCTATGTTGTGTTGATTGCCCCTAAGACTGTTTACCGCTCATAGAGCCTCATAAAAGAAAATTTTAAAGGAAGTACTTTTGGCATAAGGAAAATGATCTTAGATCATTGAGATACAAGAACAAATGACAAATAAAGGTATAGGTAAATCTGTGGGTAAATCAAAACAAATATTAACTGTATTAAGTGATAACAACAATGGCTAATTTGAGGAATTAAAGAAAATATAAGATAAAGCTAAAATACCAGACCATATTTACACACCTTATGAGGGAGGTATGATCGGAGTTAATGTTCTATGATTCTTGTCTTCTCAGGAGGAGGTAAGATGTTGTTTAACTTTAGACTTTAAGTATGCATGAGAAAATACCTAGGCTAACCACTATATGATTAAAGACAAAGTATTCAAAAATAACAGGGAATATGGCCTGAGGAAAAAATCAACCAAAAAGCAAGGATATTGAGAAACACTCCTGCACTGGTAGAGCAAGAACCTTCAAAAAATCCACTCCTTCATAAAAACAACAATAACACTAGTAAAAATTGTCAAAATGAACTTTCTCAAAACTTGGGAAATTAACCAAAGGTTTGCAATAATTCAAGGAATATTTATTTAAGAAAAATGGCTAAATTTCAGTAAACAGTGAGAATTATGAAGTTTTAACTTGCCTTATTCCCACGCTCCTCTTCCCAGCTCTGGATAGCTTTGAAAACTAACAGCCTCAGAACCATGTGTAGCTGTGAATATCTGCAGCCTAGCAGTCACATATGGGGAAAGAATGGGATTGAAGCTCCCCAAATAGTCCCATTTCAATAATTGTTGCTATATGACCTCACTGGAAGTTCCCTGGAAAAACCTTATTGTCAGGACTGGTCTTCATTCAATCTGACTCATGACTGCTCAATGAGGAAAGGCCTATCTTCAGGATATTTTTCATTAGAAAGGATAGTCAGAGGCAGTTGTTTAACATCACAGATTCCTGAAGTGGCAATAACAGTTGGGGCAAACAAACAGCAGGCCCCAAAACTTAAAAATTTGGGAATGAGGGCCGGCCCGGTGGCGCACTGGATAGTGCGCGGCTTGGGAAGCGCGGCGGCGCTCCCGTCCGAGGGTTCGGATCCCACATGCAGACCGGCTCCCGCTCACTGGCTGAGCGAGGCACGGGAGCAACACCAAGGCTTGCGATCCCGTTGCCGGTCCCCGGTCCGGTACGGGGGCAACACTGAGGGTTGCGATCTGTTGCCGGACACGGAAAAAAGACAAAAGACAAAAAAAAAAAAAAAAAAAAATTGGGAATGAGAGGTCCATAGGGGTCTTTGAAAAGTTCTGACATATCTCTAGGTATCTAGATGGGCATACACAAGTGAAGGGCTACTTACCCAAGAAAGACCTAAAAAGGCCCTAATCTCTTACTTATGGCTGTCCTTGAAACTCTGTACAAACAAGAAATGAAAGCTAAGGCAGAGTTGTAAACTGCCAGAGCATTGAAACATTCCCCAACAAACAAAAAGAGCCCCTCAGCAGACGGTGGGAGACTTACAGATTCAAGGCATTTAAGCTAATCTCTGTTTAATCATTAACTGACCACTAAGCTATCTAAGTAGAGACTTCAGTGGCTGCACACATAAAGAATAGACTCTAGGGCCAGCCCCGTGGCTCACTCAGGAGAGTGCAGCACTGGTAGCGCTGAGGCCGTGGGTTCAGAACCTATATAGGGATGGCCGGTGCACTCACTGGCTGAGCGTGGGGCAGACGACACCAAGCTGAGGGTTGCGATCCCCTAACCGGTCAAAAAAAGAAAAAAGAAAAAAGACTCTAAAGAATTAGTTCAGGGAAGTCACTAAACAAACAGCAACAACAACAAACCCTGGGGCAGGGGGTGTCTGATTTCCAGAGTTGCCACATTATATTATTTAAGATGTCTAGTTTTTTCAATAAAAAATTACAAGACACACAAGAAAAAAAATGTAGTCAATGGAAACTATCCTCAAGGAAGCTCAGATATTTGATATACTATGCAAAAACTATAAATATGTTCACAAAGCTAAAGGAAACCATGTCTCAAGAATTAAAGGAATTATGAGAACGGTATTCACCAAATAGAGAATATCGATAAAGAGAGAGAATTTATATAACAGAACCAATTAGAAATTTTGCAGTTGAAAAGTGTAACTCAGATGCTGCTCACTGCTCTGCAGACTCTGGGGTTAAATTCTTTGTCCTTGAAGATAATGTGTTGAATGTTTTGAGCAGGAGAATCTAGGGCCAAGTCATGCCAGTTCTTTCATAACTCCACTCCATTTGCCTTCTCTTCCAGCTATGCTTCCAGAGTCCTCTGTGTTTCCAAGAGCAACAAAAAAATAAATCTCCAGCTGAATGATATTTCCATGTGGTAGGGTGACATCACCACAATGGCAGAGTAGATGATCCCTGGCATCGCGCCCCCCCCTCACAAGAGCACAACTAGCAATGATTAAAGTACAAAATTGACATCTTGAATTCACAAAAACATGGGGAAAGAGGTGAAGAAGCCTGCTGAGCTTGTGAAAGTGAAAACAGCCACGCCAGGTGGGAGGAAGGATCACATCAGACAGCACCATCCCCAGAGCCTGCAGAACTGGCATAGCATTGTTTTGCAAAAACCTCCCAGCGGATAAAAGAGCTGCAACCACTGGAAGAAAAGATCACCTCAGAATGTTCCATCTCACCCCTAGAACCTGTGTAGCACTGCTCATGAAATTTTCCTGTGCTCACAGAGGTGAGAGGGACCACAACCAGCAGGGGAAAAGAATCACTTCAGATCCATTCCGTCCCCTCCTCCAGGTCAGCATAGGACTGTTCATGGAGAAGGTCACTGGACCCACTGTCCCATAGGTGAGAAGAGAGAGTAGGAGGTGGGTGTTCGATTTGCCCACTGGTCTGGGAATCTTCAAGAGGGACACACCAAGGGCATGCTCCATGGAAAATATTTGGAGTGCGAGGTAGGCTGATCTACCAGGAGTGCATGAAGGTGCAATCTTGGCAGCTGATCAGCATTCTGATCAGCAAAGACACTACACAGAAGAGACTGACTAGTGCCATAGTGCTGTAGTGGACACAATCCATGGGAAAATCCCAGGCTGGGTTTTTCATACAGCCCAGTTACTCCTGCGGAGTCTTCCCTTTGCCCAGAAATGACTAAAATGTCAGCAATTAAATTCCATTTAGTACAGTAAGCCTTCCCCATATCAGGAAACAATGGTCAGGTAGCAATTTAGTTCAGGATCACTGTTCAAGTTCCAGGACTCGCAATAAATATTCCCTAAACCTGGAAACAATGGCAAGACAGCAAGTTAGTTCTGGTGCAGTATTTAAGGGGAGGTGCTTACTATAATGCTTCCCCGGAATGGTAACCGAAGACCAGAGAAGTTCTGATACTAAGCAGTGATATGTATTGAATTGTGTCCCCCAAGTTTTATGTATTAGAAGCCTGATCCTCACTGTTACCATTAAGGGGGTGGGAAATCCTATTATGGTAACTGGAAAGTGGGGCCTTGAAGAGGTGATTAGATTGTAAGGACCATGACCTACTTCATGGATGTAATTCTGAGGGCTTTAAAAGGAGAGCACATGAGAGTCTCTCTGCTCCACCACTCTGCCATGTGAGACCCCTGGGTCACTGTCACCATCAACAAGGCCTTCACTAGATGTGTTCTCTGGACTCTGGATTTCCCAGCCTCCAAAACTGTAGGCAATAAATTTCACTTTCTTACAAATCACCCAGTTCCAGGTATTTTGTTATAAGCAGCAGAAACAGAATAGTACAGAAAAATTAGTAACAGAGAAGTGGGCTGTTGCTTATAACAAACACTTGAAAATGTAGAAGAAGCTTTGGAACTGGGTGTTAATGAGAGACTGGAAGAATTTGAAGGAGCAGGCTAGAAAAAGCCTAGCTGTTGGTGGGAGTTTAGAAGACAAGAAAACCAAAGAAACTTTGGAACATCTTAGAGTGGTTAAATGGTGGTCAGTAGAATGCTGTTAGAATTATGGACAGTAAAGGCCATTCTAAGAAGATCTCAGATGTAAATGAGAAAGGACTTATTGGAAACTGAGGCTAAGATCACCCTTGCTATGAACTGTCAAGGAACTTGGCTGCATTCTGTTTATGCCCAAAAGTTTTATGCAATGTGGAACTTAAAGATGCTGAACAAGGGTATTGGGCAGAAGAAATTTCTAAGCAGCAAAGCATTCAGGAAGCTGCATGGCTACTAGAAAGAGCCTATACTGAGTTATGGCAAAAAAAGCTATGGTGTAAAGCCAGAATGTATAATTAACAAGGAAGCAGAGCATAAAGAACTGGAAAATTTTTAGCCTGGCCATGTGGTAAAGAAGCAGAGAGCATTTTCAGGAGAAAAATGCAATTGTGCAGCCCAGCAACTGTTTGGTAAGGAGATTACTAGTACAGAAGAAAGGGATTATGAAGAGAAGAAAAAAGACTTTGAAGGCATTTCAGAGGCTGCCTCTCCCATTTCAGGCCTAACGACCTAGTGAGACAAAATGGTCTCAGAGAACAGGCCTGAGGTGCCCTCCGTGGGCTCGCTGCCCAGGCCCACCTCGGGATGCTGGTTCTTTGGATCCTCCAGCTGTGGTTAAATTGGTCCCAGCTATGGCTGGACCCACAGCTTTGGAAGATACAAGCTGGAAGCTGTATACAAGATACAAGCTGGCCTCCATGTGGTGATAAGTCTGCAGGCTCACAGAATGTCAAAGCTGTGAAGGCTTGGGAGCCTCCACCATGATTTCAAAAAGTGTTTTGAAAAGCCTGGGGGCCCAGGAAGAGGTCTTTTGCAGGGGCAGATTCACCGCATTGAGCCTTCACTAGAGCAATGCCCAGTGGAAGTGTGGGGTCAGAGTTGCAGCAGAGAAACCCCACCAGTGCCATGTCTAGTGGAGCCATGAAAATAGAACTACCATGGAGACCCCAGAACTGTGGAGCCACCAGAGTACAATGCCAGCCTGTGAGAGTGAAAGTATGGCTGGGGACTAGAAAAGCCATAGGAGCAGAGCTGCCCGAGGACTTGGTGAACTAACTCTCATACCAGTTTGCAGATAACATCAAACATGGCATCAAGGTACATGATTCTTCAGCTTTAATATATTTGATGCCTGCCCTGCTGGGTTTTGGACTTGCTTAGGACCTGTTACCCCATTCTTTTGGCCTATTTCTTCCTTTTTGAATGGGAATGTGTACCCTATGTTTGTCCCACCATTGTATCTTGGAAGCAGATAACTTGTTTTGATTTCACAGATGGGACTTTGAACTTTGGACTTTTGAGTTGAAACAAGTTGACTTTGGGGAGGGAATGAATGTATTTACCTGTGAGAAGGACATATACTTTAGGGACGAGGAGTGGAATGATATGGATTGAATTGTGTCCCCCAAGTTTTTTGTATCAGAAGCTTGATCCCTACTGTGACTGTTATGAGGATGGGAAATCCTATTATGGTAATTGGAAAGTGGGGCCTTGAAGAGGTGATTAGATTGTAAGGACCATGACCTAGTTCATGGGTGTGGTTCTGAGGACTTTAAAAGGAGAGCATATGAGAGTCTCTCTGCTCCACCACTCTGCCATGTGAGACTACTGGGTCACTGTCACCACCAACAAGGCCTTCACTAGATGTGTTCTCTGGACTCTGGACTTCCCAGCCTCCAAAACTGTAGGCAATAATTTTCACTTTCTTACAAATCACCCAGTTCCAGGTATTTTGTTATAAGCAGCAGAAAAGGACTAATATAAGCAAGCAATAAATATCTAATATCACCAAAGAACATCTGCAAAAGCTGGAAGAAGTAGTAATCTCCTCAAATGCATAGGCATCAATGTAAAGACACAAAGACTATGAAACAACAAAGAAATATGACATCACCAAAAGAAAACAACAAAGCTGGAGCAATCGACCTAAAAGACGGCAGATTTATAAACTGTGTGACAGAGAATGCAAAATAATCCTTTAAAACAGCTTGGTTAAAGGAGACAGAACTATAGCTAGGTAGGAAAAATAAATTCTAGTGGTCTACAGTAGTGCTAGGCGTCTATAATTAACAATAATTTATTGTGCATTCTCAATTGGCTGAAAGAAAGGAGTTCAAATGCTCTCATCACAAAGAAATAATACATTTTTACAGTGATGAATATGGTAATTACCCTGATTAGATCATCACACATTGTATACATGAACTGAATTATAACTCTGTATCCCATCAATATGTACAATTGATACATGTTAATTAAAAAATAAAAAGTTAAAACTAAAAAGTTGTTCAGGGAGCCACAAGAAAATACCAGTAGAAAGTTGAACGATAGTTGGAAAACAATCTAGGAGCAGAATGATAAACTAGACAAAGAAATGGATTCAGTTAAAAAATAAAAATTCTAGATATAAAGAATACATTATCTTCATTGAAAAACACAATAGAAAACTACAGCAGCCAACTTGAAAAAACAGAAAAAAAGAATCACTAGCTTAAAGGCAGAGCATATAAAATTACTGGTATGAGTTAAATGTGTCCTCCAAAAGTTCATGTACTGGAAACTTGACCTCTGTTGTAACAGTGTTAAGAGGGTGGGAAATCCAATTATGGTATTTGAAAGGTGGGGTTGTTAAAAGGTGGTTGAATTGTGAGGACTGTGCCTTTGCAAACATATTGATCCATTCATGGAGTAATGGGCATGGTTCTGATGGCTTCATAAGGAGGGTGAGTGAGAAGTTTAGTTCTCTCTTGCTCACCCCATTCTCACCATGTGATAACCTGCATTGCTGTGGAAAGTCATCACCAAGAAGAAGGCCCTACCCAGATGTGTTCCTTGGACTTGGGACTCTGCAGCCTCTGAAACTGTAAGAAGTAAATTTCATTTCCTTCTATATTACCCAGTATCAGGTATTCTGTTATAAGCAATGGAAATGGACTGATAAAATCATCCAATCAGAGGAGAAAAAAGAGAAAAGAATAAGAAAAAATGAAGTAGGCCTATAGGAATTAGGAGACATCATCAAGCTAAGTAAGATAAACATTATAGGAGTAGCCAAAGGAAATTAGAGAGAAAAAGCCTAAGAAGCATATTTTGAAAAATAATGGTTAACTTTCCAAGTATGAAGAAGATGGCAGCATCCAGAAACAGGAAAGCCAGATGTCATGATTCAAATTTAACCCAAAGAGGAATTCCACAAGGCACACCATAATCAAATTATCAAATCGGCACATGCCGGTGCTTGTTCTGTGAGGAGAGTGCAGAGGCCTCAGTCCTTTTTAAATTACTTGGCTTGGTGCTGTGGGGGCTTTCTGGGCTGCTGCGGACTGTGCATCTGTCAGCCTGGTCGGCTGTCTCGACTCAGGGCTCCGTCCTCCCCATCTGTCACGTCCTCCACGTCAGGAGCAGGTGGGCACAGGGAGCGTTCCACACCGGTTCCCCACTTCCCTCCGGGAGGCCAGCTCCTGCAGGGCTGAACAGTGATGTTAAGATGATAGATTTGACTTCACCCTCCTTGACAAAGTCCAGCTGCGGGGTGAGTCCTTACAGTCCTACTGGAAACCTCTGGAGGCCATCTCGGTCATTTCTGAGAAATAAAAAGGATATAATTTCAAAAAAAAAAAAAACTATCAAAATCCAAAGATAAATAAAGAATACTGAAAGCACCAAGAGAAAAGAAATGCATTGCATTCAATGGAGCCCCAATCTGTCTTTCAGCAGATTTCTCAGAAGAAACTTTACAGGCCAGGAGAGAGTGGGATAATATATTCAAAGTTCTAAAGGAAAAAACTGTCAACCATGAATACTGTATCCAGCCAAACTAACTTTCAAATATGAAGGAGAAATAAAGACTTTCCTAGACAAAAGCTGAAGGAAATCATCAACACTAGACCTGTCTTACAAGAAATGCTAAAGGAAGTTCTTCAATCTGAAAGAAGATACCAAAGTGTAACAAGAAAACATCTGACGGTATAAAACTCACTAGTAAAGTAAGTACACAGACAAATTCGGAATACTCTAATGCTGTAATTATGGTGAGTAAACGCCTTGTAACTTTAGTATGAAAGATAAAAGACAAGCTATTTATAGTAACAAATACAACTTTATAAGAGAGAGGCAATGTAAAAAGATATAACTTGAAACAACAAATTGTTGAAAGGTGGAGGGAAATGACATCACAGTGTAGAGTCTGTTTTAGTGTCTTCTCTTTTCTTAGCAATAACAGTTGAGTTGTTTGACATCACAGTGTAGAGTCTGTTTTGGTGTCTTTTCTTAGCAATCACAGTTGAGTTATTAGTTTAAAATAATCTCTTACAGCTATAACATGATTTTTGTATGTTTCATGGTAATCATAAAGCAAAAACCTATAATAGATATATTAAAAATAAAGATTGTGAAATCAAAACATATGACTAAAAAAAACCCACTTAATCACAAAAGAAAAAATAAATTCATGCATTTATAGCCAAGTGATTTTGACCAAGGCTCCAAGGATATACATTGGTGAAAGGTCAGTCTCTTCAATAATGGTGCAAGGAAAACTGGATATTCATATACAAAAGACTGAAACTAGACCCCCATCTCTCACCATATACAACAATAAACTCAAACTGGATTAAATAATTAAATATAAGACCCTAAATTATGAAACTACTAGAAGAAAACAAGAGAAATGCTTCATTAAATTGAATTAGGTAAGGTTTTCTTGAATAAGACTTCAAAGGCATAGGTAGCAAAAGCAAAAGGATAAATAACAGATTACATTAAACCAAAAGCTTCTACACAGCAGAGGAAAAAAATCAGCTAAGTGAAGAAACAATCTGCAGAATGGAAAAGTATTTGTATATTATGCATCAGACGTGGAGCTAATATTCAAATATATAAGAAACTCAACAGCAAAGAAATAATCTGATTAAAAAATGGGCATAAGAGTGCACGCCCCCCAGAGAGGGCCCCAGAGAGGTGTGGAGATCTGCTGAGCCCATGTGCCCAGAGGCATCCATGCCAGAGCAGGTAGGCACTGCCACAGGACCACCCCAGCCCAGGCCAGTGCATGCTGCCCAGAGAGGCCTTAAAGCCACCAGGCTCACAGGGTCCCCAAGCCACCCACATTGGAAGAGGTAGGCACCACTGTGGGACTCCCAGCCCAGGCCAATCCCAGTGGCCCAGTGAGGCCCAAGCCTCCCTCCTACAGGCACAGAGGCAGCCATGCCAAATTGGCACTCCTGTCAGGATCCTAGCCAGACATTAGGGTCGAAGGAGTGGACTGTGAAATTCCCTGCCACAATAACTGAACGTCAAAGGAAAGATAACAGAAATATGAAAAATCAAGAAAGTACACCACCAAAGGGTAATATTGAATCTCAAGCTCGAGATCCTATAGAAGAGGAAGTCCTTGAAGTGATTGACAAGGAATTTTGATTGATAATTCTAAGGAAACTAAAGAGATACAAGAAAACTCAGACAACACAATGAATGAGAAAAAGTATGCAGTTCCTGAAAGAAGAAATGTACAAAGAAATCAGTGCCTGAAAAATAAGGTAGCAGAGCTTACAGAGCTGAAGAATTCATTCAACAAAAGAAAAAACACAACAGAGAGTTTAAGCAGCAGGCTAGAACGAACAGAAGAGAGACTTTCTGACCTTGAAGATGGGCTATTTGAAATAACACAGGCGGACAGAAAAAAAAAAAAAAAAGGAAAAAGGAAAGAACAAATAATTAAAAACGTTGAAGAAAATCTAAGAGAGATAACAGACAACCTTAAGCACTCAAATATCTGAATCATGGGTATTCCAGAAGGGGAGAAAAAAGGAAATGGCATTGAAAATATGTTCAACAAACTAATGACAGAACACTTCCCAGGTATAGGGAAAAACACAGATCTTCAGATTCAGGAGGCTCAAAGATTCCCAGACATATTCAACCCCAGAAGGCCCTCTCCAAGTCATGTTATAGTCAAACTGGCAAAACTCAAAGACAAAGGGAGAATCTTAAAAGCTGCAAGAAAGAAGAGTCAGGTCACCTATAAGGGAGCCCCAATCAGACTATAATGAGACTTTTCATCACAAACCCTAAAAGTCAGAAAGGAATGGGATGATACATTCAAAATACTAAAAGACAAAGATTGTGAGCCAGTAATACTTTACCCAGCAAGGCTATCCTTCTGAAATGACAAACAAATAGTATACTTCTCAGACAAAAAAAAAAAAAAAAAAAAAAAAAAAAAAAAAAAAAAACAACTGTGGGAGTTCACTACCACATGCCCAGCCTTACAAGAAACTCTCAAGGGAGTACTGGGTTTGGTACCTGAAAAACAATCACCACTACCATAAATACTCAAGAAAAAACAAAACCCACTAGTAAAATTAAAATGCTAACAAAGAGAAAAAAAAGTTTATCTACCACCCCAAGAAACCAACAAATACAGAAGACAAACCGTAAATCAGAAAGAAAGGAACAAAAGATACTTAAGACATCCAAGCGAAAATTTAAAAAAATGCTAGGAGTAAATCAACACTTTTCAATAATAACTCTTAATGTAAAAGGATTAAATTCCCCACTCAAAACACATAGACTGACTGGCTGGATTAAAAAGGTGTCCCCAACTATATGCTGCCGTCAAGAGACTCAGTTCACCTGTAAAGACACATGTAGAGTAAGAGTGAAAGGATGGAAAAAGATACACCATGCAAATAGAAGTGAAAAACGAGCTGGAGTAGCTATTCTCATATCTGATAAAATAGACTTTAAACCAAGAACCATAAAAAGACATAAAGAAGGCCACTATATAATGATAAAATGATTTACCCATCAAGAACACATAACAATCATAAATATATAGGCACCCAACATCAAGCCACCTGCTTTATAAAGCAAACAGTTTTAGACCAAAAGAATGAGATAGACACTAACACCACAATAGCACGGGACCTGAACACAGCACTCTCAATATTGGACAGATCATCTAGGCAAAGAATCAGCAGAGAAACACAAGATCTAAACAACACTTTAGACCAATTCGTCTTGACAGATATCTACAGAACATTATTCATTCTTCTCATCAGCACATGGACCATTCTCCAGGATAGATCACATGTTAGATCACAAATCAAGTCTCAACAAATTCAAAAAAATTGGAATTATCCCATGTATTTTCTCAGACCACAATGGATTAAAATTAGAAATCAATAATAAGCAAAACTCTGGAAACTATACAAACACATGGAAATTGAAAAGCATTCTACGTAATGATATATGGTTCCAAGAAGAAATTATACAGGACATCAAAAAATGTATTGAAAATAATGATACATCATACCAAGACCTGTGTGATACTACAAAAGCAGCACTAAGGGGGAAATTTATCACTTTAAATGTTAACTTCTGAAGAATGGAATGATGGCAAGTGAACAACCCAACACTTCACCTTAAAGAACTAGAAAACAAGAACAATCCAAACCCAAAGTTAGCAGATGGAAAGAAATAATTAAGATCAGAGTAGAACTTAATGAAATAGAAACCCAAAAAATGATACAAAAGATCAATGAATCAAGAAGTTGGTTTTTGGAAAAGATAAATAAAACTGATAAACCATTACATGGCTAACGAAAAAAAGAAGAGAGAGAAGACCTAAGTAACAAAAACTAGAAATGAAAAAGGTGATATTACAACTGATACCTCAGAAATACAAGAAATCATTAGTGACTACTATAAACAGCTATATGCCAACAAATTTGAAAGTCTGGAGGAAATGGATAAATTTCTGGACCCATACCAACTACCAAAACTGAACCAAGAAGATGTAGAAAATCTGAACAGACCAATAACAGTAAAAGAGATTGAAGCTGTTATCAGAAGGTTCCCAACAAAGAAAAGCCCATGACCAGATGGGTTTACTGGAGAATTCTACCAAAACTTCAAAGAGGAATTGATACCAATTCTCTACAAACTATTCCAAAAGATTGAAACAGAGGCATTCTCCCAAACTCATTCTATCAAGCAAACATCGCCCTGATACCAAAATCAGACAAAGATACAACAAAAAACGAAAACTACAGGCCAATATCCTCGATTAATATAGATGCAAAAATCCTCAATAAAATACTAGCTAACAGAGTATAGCAACACATACACAAAATTATACACCATGATCAAGTGGGATTCATCCCAGAGATGCAAGGTTGGTTTAACACATGCAAATCAATAAATGTGATGCACCACGTCAGTATAATCAAAGACAAAGACCATATTGCCATCTCTATACATGCTGAAAAGGCATTTGACAAAACTCAACATTCATTCATGATAAAGACTCTCACTATACAAGTAAGGTATAGATGGAAAGTATTTCAACATAATTAACACCATATATGATAAACCCACAGCTTTTCCACCCAAACAGGAACTAGACAAGGATGTCCACTCTCACCATTCCTATTCAACGTAGAGATGGAAGGACTAGCCAGAGCAATCAAAGAATAGAAGGAAATAAAGGGCATACAAATTGGAAAAGATGAAGTCAAACTGTCCCTCTTTGTAGATGACGTGATCTAGTATACCGAACAGCCTAAAGCCTCTACAAAAAACTCTTAGAGTTGATAAATGATTTCAGCAAAGTTGCAGGATACAAAATCAACACACAAAAATCTGTAGCATTTCTGTACTCCAGCAGTGAATATGCAGAAACAGAAATCAAGAAAGCTAGCCCATTTACAATAGCCACCAAAAAATAAAATACTTAGGAATTTAACCAAGGATGTGAAAAATCTCCACAACGAGAACCACAAACCACTGTTGAGAGAAAGTAAAGAGGGCACAAGAAGATGGAAGATACCCCATACTATTGGATTGGAAGAATTAACATTGTGAAAATATCCATAGTACCCAAAGTGATCTACAAATTCAATGTAATCCCTGAGAATTTCAATGATATTTTCCTCTGAATTGGAAAAAAAACTACCCTAACATTTATATGGAATAACAAAAGTCCACGAGTAGCCAAAGCAATTCTGAGCAATAAATAAATAAATAAATACACCTGGAGGCATAACACTACCTGACTTTAAACTGTACTACAAAACTATAATAACCAAAACAGCATGGTACTGGCATAGAAACAGACACACTGACCAATGGAATAGAATAGAGAATCCAGAAATCAACCCATATACCTACAGCCAGCTGATCTTTGACAGAGGCACCAAGTCTACACACTGGGAAAGAGACTGCCTCTTCAGCAAGTGGTGCTGGGATAACTGGATATCCATATGCAGGAGAATGAATCTAATCCCATACCTCTCACCATATACCAAAATCAACTCAAAATGGATTAAAGAATTAAATACACACCTTGAAACGAAACTCCTTAAAGAAACATTGGGGAAACACTCCAGGATGTAAGATTGGGCACAGACTTCATGAATATGACCCCCAAAGCACAGGCAACCAAAGGAAAAATAAACAAATGGGACTATATCAAACTAAAGAGCTTCTTCACAGCAAAAGAAACAACTAACAGAGTTAAAAGACAACCAACAGAGTGGCAGAAAATATTTGCAAAATATACATCTGACAAAGGATTAATATCCAGAATATACAAGGAACTCAAACAACTTTACAAGAAAAAAACAAGCAACCCAATTAAAAAATGGGCAAAAGAGCTAAGTAGGCATTTCTCTAAGATATACTAATGGCCAACCGACATATGAAAAATTGCTCGACATCACTCAGCACTTGGGAAATGCAAATCAAAACTACACTGAGATACCATCTCACCCCAGTGAGGATGGCTAATATCCAAAAGACTGTGAACGATAAGTGCTGTCGAGGTTGCGGAGAAAAAGGAACTCTCATACATTGTTGGTGGGACTGCAAAATGGTGCAGCCTCTATGGAAAATGGTATGGAGGTACCTCAAACAATTGCAGAAAGATTGACCATATGACCCAGCTATCCCACTGCTGGGAATATACCAAGAGGAATGGAAATCATCATGTTGAAGGGATATCTGTACTCCAATATTTACTGCAGCACTCTTTACAATAGCCAAGAGTTGGAACCAGCCCAAATGTCCATCATCGGATGAGTGGACACAGAAAATGTGGTATATCTTCACAATGGAATTCTACTCTGCTATAAAAAAGAATGAAATACTACCATTCACAGCAACATGGATGAACTTATAAAAAATTATATTAAGTGAAATAAGTAAGGCATAGAAAGAGAAGTACCACATGTTCTCACTTATTTGTGGGAGCTAAAAATAAATTAAAAATACACAAACAAGTGGGGGTGAGGTGGGGAAGAAGACACAACAATCACAATTTCTTGAACTTGTTAAGACGAGAGAACAGATATGATGTTGATGGGTGGGAGGGAGGATTCGGTAAAGGGACACAAAAGTGAACTACATTGTATACTGATAATTTTTTTTTTAATGGGCATAAGACATGACTAGACATTTCTAAAAAGACATACAAATGGCCATCAGGTGTATAAAAAATGCTCAACATCACTAAT
This sequence comes from Galeopterus variegatus, assembly GCF_000696425.1. NCBI lineage: Eukaryota > Metazoa > Chordata > Mammalia > Dermoptera > Cynocephalidae > Galeopterus > Galeopterus variegatus. The sequence continues at coordinate 442,940 of NW_007726492.1, read as the reverse complement.
CATCAGAAAATTGCAAATCAAAACCACAATGAGATATCATCTTGCTCCAGTTATAATGGCTGTTATGGAAAAGACAAAAAATAACAAATGCTTGCCAGGATGTGGAGAAAAAGGAATTCCATACACTGTTGGTGGGAATGTAAATTAAAACATCCATTAGTGAAAACAGTATGGAGGTTCCTCAAAAGACTACAAATAGTTAATCTACTTTATGACCCAGCAATTCCACTACTGTGTATATATCCTAAGGAAATGGTATCAGGATATCAAAGAGATGCCTGCACTTTTGTGTTCATTGTAGCACTATTCACAATAGCCAAGAGCTGGAATCAACCTAAAGGTCTATCTACAGATGAATGATTTAAAAATATGTTATATGAGTATATACACAATGAAATACTACTCAGCTATAAAAAAGTTTAAAATCCTTTAATTTGCAGCAACATTAAACTGGAGACCATCATGATTAGTGAAGTAATTCAGGGACAGAAAAATATTTCATGATCTCCTTCATATGTGGAATCTAAAACAAACTAACAAAGGAAAAAGAGGTTCACATGGAAGTAGAGAGTAGATTAGTAATTACTGTTGCTTTATGTTGCTTCGTCCCCCTTGGATTTGTCACCCCTCTTCCCCTGGGTGATGGAGATGCAAAGGATTACTCAAAGCCCATCACTTCTGAGCAGTGAGAGACACTGAAGTGGTTAATCTTCCCAGGACCCTCCAGTGAGAGGCATCCCTTCCTTGGGAAATTTACCCCAAATTGGGGTTCTCTTCCTGCATTTATTTTCCAGACCAGGAAGTTACAGGAAGAGAACATAGGTGGAGTTATAGTTTATATAGGCTGGTAACTTTCAGTGAATTAAGTCAGATGAAATTCCATTAGACATTTAAGTGATCCACCAACAAAAGCTTGATCTTAGCAAAGATTCCTTCTCAATCCACAATTTTCCAGGATCTTTACACATGAATTAGTAAGTAGTCTGTCTTTGAGCCAGGAACCTTGCTGTGCCACAAATCTTTATTTTACACCAGAGACTTTATAGCCTGAGGAAAATTTCCAGTCCTCTGTAAGGTCAATATTTGAAACTGCAAGGCTTTGTAAAACCAAGCCCTGTGAAGTACATTTGCTTTAAGAATCCTCTATAAATTACCAGAGGCTGGGAAGGGAAAGGGAAAGATGAGGAGGGGAAGAAGTTGGTCAATGAGTACAAAGTTACAGGTGGCTAGGAAAAATAAATTCTGGTGTTCTAGGGTGACTATGGCTAATAATATTGTGTTGTGTACTTATTATTTTTTTCAGAGTATACTTTTCCAATTTTTTTTTACTGTGGTAAAATACACATAACATAAAATTTATTGTTTTAATTATTTTTAAAATACTTTATTATTATTTTTTACATTCAAAGGTGATATTGTGGAACAGTGGGAGGGTTAGGTGGGAGGGGGGCAGGGAAAGAGAGGTGGGGTTGGGGGTGCAGGACTGGCCCATAGCCAGCTCCTTCGCTGGCTGGTTGTGGAGGGCAGGGGGTGTAACTGAGGCCTGCAGGCTCTCCCCACTCTGGCTTGGGAGCCTGGGGGTCTTCTGGCAGTGGCTTGGTTGTCACTGGGCTGAATGTGAACGTTGGGGGTCATGGCTGAGGCCCTCAGCCTCCCATGCCCTAGCTCAGGAGCCTGGGGGTCTTCCAGCAGTGGCATAGTCATTGCTGGGCTGGATGCAGATGTTGGGGGAGAAGTGGCTGAGCCTCAAGGCCCCCCCCCCCCCCCCCCCTTCCCCGGGCCGGCAGCCCCAGCCACAGTAGCCCGTCCTCCACATCTCTCATCCGCACTTCCTGTTCTTGCCTGACATAAAGGCTCACTCCCCAAGCCCTTGGGGTGTTGCAAAGGCCTTGGGTGTCAGGTGGGTGGGGC